>NW_026961804.1:0-37470 GCF_963924245.1 Chroicocephalus ridibundus
GGGGGGGTGGGTTTTTGGGGGGGGGGGGGTTGGGGGGGGGTTAGATTGGGGGGGGGAGGCCAGAGAGGGGTTTTTTGGGGTGGGGACGGTGGGTTTTGGGGGGCAGGGGGGGTTGGGGGGGGGTGTCGGTGGGTTTTGGGGGTTGGGGGGGGGTGGGTTTTTGGGGGGGGGGGTTTGGGGGGGGTTAGATTGGGGGGGGGGGAGGCCAGAGAGGGGTTTTGGGGGGGGGGGCGGTGGGTTTTGGGGGTTGGGGGGGGTTGGGGGGGGGTGGGTTTTTGGGGGGGGGGGTTTGGGGGGGTTAGATTGGGGGGGGGAGGCCAGAGAGGGGTTTTTGGGGGGGGGACGGTGGGTTTTGGGGGTTGGGGGGGGTTGGGGGGGGGGTCGGTGGGTTTTGGGGGTTGGGGGGGGTTGGGGGGGGGGTGGGTTTTTGGGGGGGGGGGTTTGGGGGGGGTTAGATTGGGGGGGGGGGAGGCCAGAGAGGGGTTTTTGGGGGGGGGGCGGTGGGTTTTGGGGGGCAGGGGGGGTTGGGGGGGGTGGGTTTTTGGGGGGGGGGGGGTTGGGGGGGGGTTAGATTGGGGGGGGGAGGCCAGAGAGGGTTTTTTTGGGGTGGGGACGGTGGGTTTTGGGGGGCAGGGGGGGTTGGGGGGGGGTGTCGGTGGGTTTTGGGGGTTGGGGGGGGGTGGGTTTTTGGGGGGGGGGTTTGGGGGGGGTTAGATTGGGGGGGGGGGGAGGCCAGAGAGGGGTTTTGGGGGGGGGGGGACGGTGGGTTTTGGGGGGCAGGGGGGGTTGGGGGGGGGTGTCGGTGGGTTTTGGGGGTTGGGGGGGTTTGGGGGGGGGTGGGTTTTTGGGGGGGGGTCCGGGGGGGGTCCGTACGTGCATCTCGGGGGCGCAGCGCCCAGCAGGTCGATGAGGGCGGCGTAGAAGGACATGATGGCGTTGCCCAGGTGCACCCGCGTCTCCTCGGGGGGGTCCTCGCCCCCAAACCTGGGGGGGGGGGAGCGGGGGGGGGGGTCAGCCGGGGGGGGGGGGGGGGGGACACCCGCCGGGGGGGGGGACGGACCCTCCTGGGGACCCCCCCAGGAGAGGAATTGGGGTTGTGGGGGGGGCGGGGGGGGGATTTTGGGGACCCCCCCAACGGTATAGGAAGGGAAAGGGGGGGGGGATTGGGGGGGGGGTTTGCCCCACACGTTGCTCCTGCTGCCCCGCCCTGCCACACCCCGCCCCGCCCCGCCCCACCCATGGGTCCTGCTGCCCCGCCCCACCCTGCCACGCCCCCACCCTGCCCTGCCACGCCCTGCCACGCCCTCCTACGCCCCATCAGGCCCCGCCATGCCCCACCCACGGCTCCTGCTGCCCCGCCCCGCCACACCCCACCACACCCCACCCTGCCACGCCCCACCCATGGGTCTTGCTGTCCCACCCCACCCTGCCACGCCACGCCCCGCCACGCCCTCCTACGCCCCATCACACGCTGCCACGCCCCGCCACGCCCCACCCATGTCTCCTACTGCCCCGCCCTGCCACGCCCCACCCATGGGTCTTGCTGCCCCGCCACGCCTTGCCACGCCCTGCCACACCCTCCTACGCCCCATCAGGCCCCGCCACCCCCCACCCACGGCTCCTGCTACCCCGCCCCGCCCTGCCACGCCCTCCTACGCCCCCCTCCCCCCCCAGCCACGGCTCCTGCTGCCCCGCCCGGCCCCGCCCGGCCCCGCCCCACTCACGGCTCGCGGCGGCGCTCCCGGCGGGCGCTGGGCCCGTCGCGGGCGGGGTCCTGGGCGATGCGCAGGGCCTCCTGGATGGCGGCCAGCAGCCCGCTGCCCCCCTCGCCCCGCAGCGCCGGCCCGAAGCACTCGGGGCGCCGGATGAGCAGCCGCACCACCACGTTGGCGTTCTCCTCCACGCTCTCCCCTGCAGGGACCCCCCCCCACCGTGCCAGGGCGGGACGGGGACCCCCGGGGGGGCGGGAGGGGGACACAGGGGGGCAGGGACCCCCGGGATGGGAGAAGAGGGACCCCCGGGGTGCCAGGAGGGGGGTACAGGGACCCCCGGGGGGGCAGGAGGGGGACACAGGGGGGCAGGGACCCCCGGGATGGGAGAAGAGGGACCCCCGGGGTGCCAGGAGGGGGGTACAGGGACCCCCGGGGGGGCAGGAGGGGACACAGGGGGGCAGGGACCCCCGGGATGGGAGAAGAGGGACCCCCCAGGGTGCCAGGAGGGGGGTACAGGGACCCCCAGGGACCCCCGGGATGGGAGAAGAGGGACCCCCGGGGTGCCAGGAGGGGGGTACAGGGACCCCCGGGGGGGCGGGAGGGGGACACAGGGGGGCAGGGACCCCCGGGATGGGAGAAGAGGGACCCCCGGGGTGCCACGAGTGGGGTGCAGGGGACCCTGGGGGGGGGCAGAAGGGACAGGGACCCCCGGGGATGGAAGGACAGGGACCCCCAGGGGGCAGGAGGGGGACACAGGGGGGCAGGGACCCCCGGGATGGGAGAAGAGGGACCCCCCAGGGTGCCAGGAGGGGGGTACAGGGAACCCCCAGGTGCCAGGAGGGGGGTACAGGGGACCCTGGGGGGGGGGCAGAAGGGACAGGGACCCCCGGGATGGGAGAAGAGGGACCCCCCAGGGTGCCAGGAGGGGGGTACAGGGACCCCCGGGGGGGCAGGAGGGGACACAGGGGGGCAGGGACCCCTGGGATGGGAGAAGAGGGACCCCCCCATGGTGCCAGGAGGGGGGTACAGGGGACCCTGGGGGGGGGCAGGAGGAACAGGGACCCCCGGGGTGGCAGGAGGGGGTGTCAGGGGGACTCGGGGACCCCCCTGAATGAGGACACGGGGACCCCCAGGGTGGCAGGAGGGGGACATGGGGACACAGGGACCCCCCTGGACAGGGACAGGGGGACCCCCGGGGTGGCAGGAGGGGGAGGTCAGGGGGACATGGGGACCCCTGGGGTGGCAGGAGGGGGGGTCAGGGGGACTCGGGGACCCCCAGGGTGGCAGGAGGGGGGGTCAGGGGACACTGGGGGGGGGCAGGAGGGACAGGGACCCCCGGGGGGGCAGGAGGGGGGGACACAGGGACATGGGGACACCCTGGACGGGGACATGGGGACCCCCGGGGTGGCAGGAGGGGGGGTCAGGGGACCCTGGATGGGGACACGGGGACCCCCAGGGTGGCAGGAGGGGGGGTCAGGGGACCCTGGGGGGGGAGCAGGTGGGACAGAGACCCCTGGGGGAGCAGGAGGGGGGGGACACAGGGACACAGGGACCCCCCTGGACGGGGACAGGGGGACCCCCGGGGTGGCAGGAGGGGGGGTCAGGAACCCCCTGGATGGGGACATGGGGACCCCCGGGGTGGCAGGAGGGGGACAGGGGACCCTGGGGGGGGTCAGGGGGACATGGGGACCCCCGGGGTGGCAGGAGGGGGGGTCAGGGGACCCTGGGGGGGGACACGGGGACCCCTGGGGTGGCAGGAGGGGGACAGGGGACCCTGGGGGGGGGTCAGGGGGACACGGGGACCCCCGGGGTGGCAGGAGGGGGGGTCGGGGGGACTCGGGGCCACCCCCCCGGGGCGGGGCAGGGCCGGGGGGGGCCGGGGGGGTCCCTCACCGTTGACGAAGACGGCGAAGCGGAGGAAGTCGAGGTAGCGCTCGCCCCCGCAGGGGTTCCAGCCGATGTCGGGGTAGCCCTTGGCGAGCAGCATGGGGCAGCTCTGCAGCCCGCAGCCCGCCAGGTACCGCACCACCTGCGGCAGCCGCACCTCGCACGGGGACCGCGCACGGGGAGCGCACGGGGAGCGCGCACGGGGGATCGCGCACGGGGATCTCACATGGGGGATCTCACACGGGGACCTCGCACGGGGGATCGCGCACGGGGACCTCGCACGGGGATCTCACACGGGGATCTCGCACGGGGAGCGCGCACGGGGAGCGCGCACGGGGATCGCGCACGGGGATCGCGCACGGGGGATCTCACACGGGGACCTCGCACGGGGATCTCACACGGGGATCTCGCACGGGGAGCGCGCACGGGGAGCGCACACGGGGATCTCGCACGGGGATCGCGCATGGGGGATCTCGCACGGGGATCGCGCACGGGCACCGCGCATGGGGAGTGCGCACGGGGGTCTCACACGGGGATCTTGACACGGGGATCGCACACGGGGGATCGCACACGGGGATCTCGCACGGGGGATCTCGCACGGGGGATCGTGCACGGGGAGCGCGCACGGGGATCTCGCACGGGGATCTCGCACGGGGAGCGCGCATGGGGGATCGCGCACGGGCGCCACGCACAGGGGATCTCGCACGGGGGAGCGCGCACGGGGGATTGCACACGGGGGCCTCGCACGGGGGATCTCGCACGGGGGATCTCAAATGGGGATCTCGCACGGGGGATCTCGACACGGGGATCTCGCACAGGGATCTCACACGGGGACCTCGCACGGGGGATCTCGCACGGGGATCTCACACGGGGACCTCGCACGGGGGATCGCGCACGGGGAGCGCGCACGGGGATCGCGCACGGGGATCTCGACACGGGGGATCTCGACACGGGGGATCTCGACATGGGGATCTCACACGGGGATCTCGCACGGGGATCTCGCACGGGGATCTCGCACGGGGATCGCGCACGGGGATCGCGCACAGGGGATCTCGCACAGGGATCTCACACGGGGGATCGCGCACGGGGGATCTCGACACAGGGATCACACACAGGGATCTCGACACAGGGATCTCGACACGGGGATCTCGACACGGGGATCTCGCACAGGGATCTCGACACGGGGATCTTGCACGGGGGATCGCGCACAGGGGATCGCGCACAGGGGATCGCGCACGGGGATCACGCACGGGGGATCTCGCACGGGGATCGCGCACGGGGATCTCACATGGGGGCCTCGACACGGGGATCTCACACGGGGGACCTCGCACGGGGGATCGCGCACGGGGGATCTCGCACGGGGATCGCGCACGGGGGATCGCGCACGGGGGATCGTGCACGGGCGCCGCGCACGGGGAGCGCACACGGGGGATCGCGCACGGGGAGCGCGCACGGGGAGCGCGCACGGGGATCTCGACACGGGGATCTCGACACGGGGATCTCGCACAGGGGATCGCGCACGGGGATCGCGCACGGGGATCTCGACACGGGGGCCTCGACACGGGGATCTCGCACGGGGATCGCGCACAGGGGATCGCGCACGGGGATCTCGCAAGGGGATCGCGCACGGGGATCGCGCACGGGGGATCTCGCACGGGGGATCATGCACGGGGGATCGCGCACGGGGGATCGCGCACGGGGATCACGCACGGGGAGCGCGCACGGGGGAGCGCGCACAGGGATTGCGCACGGGGAGGGCGCACGGGGGATTGCGCACGGGGAGGGCGCACGGGGGATTGCGCACGGGGATCTCACATGGGGGATCTCGCACGGGGATCTCGCACGGGGAGCGCGCACGGGGGATCTCGCACGGGGGATCACGCACAGGGATCTCACATGGGGATCTCGCACGGGGATCTCGCACGGGGATCTCACATGGGGGATCTCACACGGGGACCTCGCACGGGGGATCACACACGGGGGATCTCACACGGGGGATCTCGCACGGGGGATCTCGCACGGGGATCTCGCACGGGGCATCTTGCACAGGGATCTCAAAATGGGGACCTCAACACGGGGATCTCGCACGGGGGATCTCAACACGGGGACCTCGCACAGGGGATCTCACATGGGGGATCTCGCACGGGGGATCTCGCACGGGGATCTCGACACGGGGGCCTCGACACAGGGATCTCGCACGGGGGATCTCAACACGGGGACCTCGCACAGGGATCTCGCACGGGGGATCACGCACGGGGATCACGCATGGGGACCTCGCACGGGGACCTCGCATGGGGACCGCGCACGGGGATCTCACGGGGGATCTCACGGGGGATCTCGCACGGGGATCTCGCACGGGGATCTCGCACGGGGGCCTCACACGGGAGATCTTGCATGGGGATCTCAAAATGGGGACCTCAACACGGGGACCTCGCACGGGGATCTCGCACGGGGGATCTCACACAGGGATCTCACACGGGGGATCTCACACGGGGGATCTCGCACGGGGATCTCGCACGGGGATCTCGCACGGGGGTCTCGCACGGGGGATCTCGCACGGGGATCTCGCACGGGGATCTCGACACGGGGATCTCACACGGGGGATTTTGCACGGGGATCTCACACAGGGATCTCACACGGGGGATCTCACACGGGGGATCTCACATGGGGACCTCGCACGGGGGATCTCGCACGAGGGATCTCGCACGAGGGATCTCACACGGGGACCTCGCAGAAGGGTCTTAACACGGGGACCTCAACATGGGGACCTCGACACGGGGATCTTGCAGGGGGACCTCGCACAAGGACCTCGCACGGGGACCTCGCATGGAGACATCGCATGGGGACATCGCACGGGGACATCACATGGGGACCTCGCACAGGGACCTCGCACGGGGACATCGCACCGGGGACATCGCACAGGGACCTCGCACGGGGACATCACACGGGGACATCGCACGGGGACATCGCACGGGGACATCGCACGGGGCCCTCGCAGGGGGCCCTCGCCCCCAGGGCGCCCCCCACCTTCTCCAGGTCCTGCTCCTTGAGGGCCAGCGCCAGCTCGTTGTTGTCGATGACGGAGGCGGCCGCCACGTCCAGGGGGGTCGAGCCCCGCATGCCTTTGGGGGGGGGTCGGGGTGAGCCGCCGCCGGGAGGGGACACGGCCTGGGGGGGGGCACCCGGGGTGGGGGGGGGGGGAGGGGGGGAGCAGGGGGTGCGGGGACCCCCCCAGGGCGCCAGGTTGGGGACGCAGAGGACGGGAGGGGACCCCCGGGGGACACGTCTCTCCGGGGGGTGCTGGTGGCAGGGGGGTGGCAGGGGGGTGACGGGGGGGTGACAGGGGGGTGACAGGGACCCCAGGGTGCCAGTTTAGGGGTGACGGGGACCCCCAGGGTCCCAGATGGGGGACGCAGAGGACGGGAGGGGACCCGTCCCTATGGGGGACGCCGGTGGCAGGCAGGGCAGGGGTGACGGGGGGGTGACAGGAGGTGACAGGGGGGTGGCAGGGGGGTGACAGAAGGTGACAGGGGGGTGGCAGGGAGGTGACAGGGAGGTGACAGGAGGTGGAGGGGGGTGACGGGGACCCCCAGGGTGCCAGATGGGGGACGCAGAGGACGGGAGGGGACCCGTCCCTCCGGGGGACGCCGGTGGCAGGCAGGGCAGGGGCGGCAGGGGGGTGACAGGGGGGTGACAGAAGGTGACAGGGGGTGACAGGGAGGTGACGGGGACCCCCAGGGTCCCACATGGGGGACGCAGAGGATGGGAGGGGACCCATCCCTATGGGGGACGCCGGTGGCAGGCAGGGCAGGGGTGGCAGGGGGGTGACAGGGGGGTGACAGAAGGTGACAGGGGGGTGGCAGGGAGGTGACAGGGGGTGACAGGGAGGTGACGGGGACCCCCAGGGTCCCAGATGGGGGACACAGAGGATGGGAGGGGACCCGTCCCTCTGGGGGACGCCGGTGGCAGGCAGGGCAGGGGTGGCAGGGGGGTGACAGGGGGGTGACAGAAGGTGACAGGGGGTGACAGGGAGGTGACGGGGGGTGACAGGGAGGTGATGGGGACCCTCAGAGTCCCACATGGGGGACGCAGAGGACGGGAGGGGACGCCCAGGGGACTTGTCCCTCTGGGGGATGCCGGTGGCAGGCAGGGCAGGGGTGGCAGGGGGGTGACGGGGTGACACAAGGTGACAGGGAGGTGACAGGGGGGTGGCAGGGAGGTGGCAGGGAGGTGACAGGGCAGTGACAGGAGGTGGAGAGGGGTGACAGGGAGGTGACGGGGACCCCCAGGGTGCCAGATGGGGGACACAGAGGCCGGGAGGGGACCCGTCCCTCTGGGGGATGCCGGTGGCAGGCAGGGCACGGGCGGCAGGGGGGTGACAGGGGGGTGACAGAAGGTGACAGGGGGGTGGCAGGGAGGTGACAGGGAGGTGACAGGGGGTGACAGGAGGTGGAGGGGGGTGACAGGGAGGTGACGGGGACCCCCAGGGTGCCAGATGGGGGACACAGAGGCCGGGAGGGGACCCGTCCCTCTGGGGGATGCCGGTGGCAGGCAGGGCACGGGCGGCAGGGGGGTGACAGGGGGGTGACAGAAGGTGACAGGGGGGTGGCAGGGAGGTGACAGGAGGTGGAGGGGGGTGACAGGGGGGTGACAGGGACCCCCAGGGTCCCAGATGGGGGACACAGAGGATGGGAGGGGACCCGTCCCTCTGGGGGACGCCGGTGGCAGGCAGGGCAGGGGCGGCAGGGGGGTGACGGGGGGTGACGGGGGGTGACAGGAGGTGCCGGGGGGGGTGTGCCGGGGGGGTGCCGGGGGGGGCGCCGGCTCACCCAGGCCGATGCTGCTGTTCTCCAGCAGGTAGCCCAGGTGGTCGAACATGGAGCGCTGGTTCTGGCGGCTGATGCGGCAGAAGTAGCAGAGGAAGCGGCAGCAGTTGGTCACCATCTTGGGGAAGCGAATCTCCTGCGGGGGGGGGACACGGGGACACACAGACGGACAGCAAAGGAGGGTCAGGGGACACGGCGGGAGGTGGGGGGCCGGGGGGACGGGGGGGGGGGGGGCTCACCTTGGACTCGCCGCCCCCCAGGACGCTGACCATGACCTGCATGACGGTCTCGTGCATCCCCAGCGCCCGCATCAGGTTGGGGTGTTGGTAGAAAACCTTGTTGTTCATGATGTTCCTGCAGGAAAAATGGCGGGGGGGGGGACACATGGAGATCAGGGGGTGCTGGGGGGGGGAAACGGACCCCGGGAGGGGATGTGGGGCACCCAGGGGGAGCCAGGGAGGGGATATGGGGGGTCTGGGGGGGCACATGGGGGTGCCCAGGGGACACAAGGGGGAACGTGGGGGGCCCAGGGAGGGACATGGGGGGCCTAGGGGGGGACAGGGAGGGGATATGGGGGGTCTGGGGGGGGACATGGGGGTGCCCAGGGGACACAAGGGGGGACACGGGGGGCCTGAGGGGACCCAGGGAGGGATATGGGGGGTCTGGGGGGGGACAGGGGGGTGCCCAGGGGACACAAGGGGGGACACGGGGGGCCTGGGGGGACCCACGGAGAGATATGGGGGGTCTGGGGGGGGTCATGGGGGTGCCCAGGGGACACAAGGAGGAACGTGGGGGGCCCAGGGAGGGACATGGGGGGCCTGGGGGGGGACAGGGAGGGGATATGGGGGGTCTGGGGGGGGACATGGGGGTGCCCAGGGGACACAAGGGGGGACACGGGGGGCCTGGGGGGACCCAGGGAGGGGATATGGGGGGCCTGGGGGGGGGACGGGGGGTGCCCAGGGGACACAAGGGGGAACATGGGGGGCCCAGGGAGGGACATGGGGGGGCCTGGGGGGGGACAGGGGGGTGCCCAGGAGACACAAGGGGGGACACGGGGGTGACCAGGGGGTGACACAAGGAGCCCGGGGGTGACACAGGGTGCCCAGGGGTGACACAGGGAGCCCGGGGGTGCCCAGGGGGTGACAGAAGGAGCCCGAGGGTGACATGAGGTGCCCGGGGGTGACACAAGGGGTGCCCAGGGGGGTGACACAGGGAGCCCGGGGGGGACACAAGGTGCCCAAAGGGGACACAAGGGGTGCCCAGGGCTGACACAAGGAGCCTGGGGATGACACAAGGGGTGCCCAGGGGGTGACACAAGGTGCCTAGGGGTGCCCAGAGGGGACAAAAGGGGTGCCAGAGGGGACACAAGGAGCCTGGGGGTGACACAAGGAGCCTGGGGGTGACACAAGGGGTGCCCAGGGGGTGACGCAGGGTGCCCAGAGGGGACACAAAGGGTGCCCAGGGGTGACACAAGCAGCCTGGGGGTGACACGCGGTGCCCAGGGGGTGACACGGGTTGCCCGGGGGTGACACGGGGTGCCCGGGGGTGACGCGGGGTGCCCAGAGGGGACACAAGGAGCCTGGGGGTGACACAAGGAGCCCGGGGGTGACACAAGGGGTGCCCAGGGGTGACGTGAGGTGCCCAGAGGGGACACAAGGGGTGCCCAGGGGTGACACAAGGAGCCCGGGGGTGACACGGGGTGACACAAGAAGCCTGGGGGTGACACAAAGGGTGCCCAGGGGGGTGATGCGGGGTGCCCAGGGGTGACACAGGGAGCCTGAGGGTGCCCAGGGGGTGACACAAGGAGCCTGGGGGTGACACAAGGGGTGCCCAGGGGGTGACACGAGGTGCCCAGGGGTGACACAAGGAGCCCGGGGGTGACATGGGATGCCCAGAGGGGACACAAGGGGTGCCCAGGGGTGACACAAGGAGCCCGGGGTTGACACGGGGTGACACAAGGAGCCCAGGGGTGACACAAAGGGTGCCCAGGGGGTGACACGAAGTGCCCAGGGGGTGACGTGGGATGCCCAGGGGTGACACAAGGGGTGCCTGGGGGTGACACAAGGAGCCCGGGGGTGACACAAGGGGTGCCCAGGGGGTGACATGGGGTGCCCGGGGGTGACACGGGGTGCCCAGGGGTGACACAGGGAGCCTGAGGGTGCCCAGGGGGTGACACAAGGAGCCTGAGGGTGACACAAGGGGTGCCCAGGGGTGACACAAGGGGTGCCTGGGGGTGACACAAGGAGCCCGGGGGTGACACGGGGTGGCCGGGGGTGACGCGGGGTGGCCGGGGGTGACACGAGGTGCCCAGGGGGTGACGTGGGATGCCCAGGGGTGACACAAGGGGTGCCTGGGGGTGACACAAGGAGCCCGGGGGTGACACAAGGGGTGCCCAGGGGGTGACATGGGGTGCCCGGGGGTGACGCGGGGTGCCCAGGGGTGACACAGGGAGCCTGAGGGTGCCCAGGGGGTGACACAAGGAGCCTGGGGGTGACACAAGGGGTGCCCAGGGGGTGACACGAGGTGCCCAGGGGGTGACACGGGGTGGCCGGGGGTGACGCGGGGCGCCCAGAGGGGACACAAGGGGTGCCCAGGGGTGACACAAGGAACCTGGGGGTGACACAAAGGGTGCCCAGGGGGTGATGCGGGGTGGCCGGGGGGTGATGCGGGGTGGCCGGGGGTGACACAAGGAGCCCGGGGGTGACGCGGGGTGCCCAGAGGGGACACAAGGGGTGCCTGGGGGTGACACAAGGAGCCCGGGGGTGACGTGGGATGCCCAGAGGTGACACAAGGAGCCCGGGGGTGACACAAGGGGTGCCCAGGGGGTGACACGAGGTGCCCAGGGGGTGACGCGGGGTGCCCAGGGGTGACACAAGGAGCCCGGGGGTGACACAAGGGGTGCCCAGGGGGTGACACGAGGTGCCCAGGGGTGACACAAGGGGTGCCCGGGGGGTGATGCGGGGTGGCCGGGGGGTGACACGGGGTGCTCGGGGGGTGACGCGGGGTGCCCAGAGGGGACACAAGGGGTGCCCAGGGGGTGACACGAGGTGCCCAGGGGGTGACACAAGGAGCCCGGGGGTGACGTGGGATGCCCAGAGGTGACACAAGGAGCCCGGGGGTGACACAAGGGGTGGCCGGGGGGTGACACAAGGAGCCCGGGGGTGACGCGGGGTGGGCGGGGCAGGGTGCGGGCGCCCACCCGATGCTCTGGATCATGAGGTTCTCCTCCTCGGGGCCCATCTGGACGATGAGGAGGGAGCGGATCTGGCCCAGGCACTCCAGGAGGGCGACGGTGTCGGGCACCGAGAGGGCGCTGATGGTGTAGGCCTTGGGGAGGGCGCGCACCAGTTCCCCCAGTCCGTCGTACTGGCGGTGCAGGAGGCTGAACATGGCGCGCACCAGCTCGGGGCTCTGGATGAAGGACTCCTGCGCCCAGTGCACCATCGTCTGCGAGATCAGCTCCTGCAGCGTGCCTGGGGACGGGGCAGGCGGGGGGCTCGGGGACGCCTCGGGGACAGCCTGGGCGGCACCTCGGGGACAGCTTGGCCAACGTCTTGGGGACAGCTTGGGCAACGTCTTGGGGACAGCTTAGTTGGCCGTGCCTTGGGGACAGCTTGGCCATCGTCTTGGGGACATCTTAGTTGGCCGTGCCTTGGGGACAGCTTGGCCAACGTCTTGGGGACACCCTAGTTGGCACCTTGGGGACAGCTTGGCCAACGTCTTGGGGACAGCTTGGCCAACATCTTAGGGACATCTTAGTTGGCCATGCCTTGGGGACAGCTTGGGCAACGCCTTGGGGACACCCTAGTTGGCACCTTGGGGACAGCTTGGCCAATGTCTTGGGGACACCCCAGTTGGCACCTTGGGGACAGCTTGGCCAATGTCTTGGGGACAGCTTGGCCAACATCTTAGGGACATCTTAGTTGGCCGTGCCTTGGGGACAGCCTGGCCAACACCTTGGGGACACCCTAGTTGGCACCTTGGGGACAGCTTGGCCAATGTCTTGGGGACGTCTTAGTTGGCCGTGCCTTGGGGACAGCTTGGCCAACGTCTTGGGGACAGCTTGGCCAACGTCTTAGGGACATCTTAGTTGGCCATGCCTTGGGGACAGCTTGGCCAACGTCTTGGGGACAGCTTGGGCAACGCCTTGGGGACATCTTAGTTGGCCGTGCCTTGGGGACAGCTTGGCCAACGTCTTGGGGACACCCTAGTTGGTGCCTTGGGGACACCCTAGTTGGCCCCTTGGGGACAGCTTGGCCATTGTCTTGGGGACATCTTAGTTGGCCGTGCCTTGGGGACAGCTTGGCCAATGTCTTGGGGACACCCTAGTTGGCACCTTGGGGACAGCTTGGCCAACGTCTTGGGGACATCTTAGTTGGCCGTGCCTTGGGGACAGCTTGGCCAACGTCTTGGGGACACCCTAGTTGGCACTTTGGGGACAGCTTGGCCAATGTCTTGGGGACACCCCAGTTGGCACCTTGGGGACAGCTTGGCCAATGTCTTGGGGACAGCTTGGCCAACATCTTAGGGACATCTTAGTTGGCCGTGCCTTGGGGACAGCTTGGCCAACACCTTGGGGACACCCTAGTTGGCACCTTGGGGACAGCTTGGCCAACGTCTTAGGGACATCTTAGTTGGCCATGCCTTGGGGACAGCTTGGCCAACGTCTTGGGGACAGCTTGGGCAACGCCTTGGGGACATCTTAGTTGGCCGTGCCTTGGGGACAGCTTGGCCAACGTCTTGGGGACACCCTAGTTGGCGCCTTGGGGACACCCTAGTTGGCCCCTTGGGGACAGCTTGGCCATCGTCTTGGGGACATCTTAGTTGGCTGTGCCTTGGGGACAGCTTGGCCATCGTCTTGGGGACATCTTAGTTGGCCGTGCCTTGGGGACAGCTTGGCCAACGCCTTGGGGACACCCTAGTTGGCACCTTGGGGACAGCTTGGCCAACGTCTTGGGGACAGCTTGGCCAACGTCTTGGGGACATCTTAGTTGGCCGTGCCTTGGGGACAGCTTGGCCAACGTCTTGGGGACAGCTTGGGCAACGCCTTGGGGACATCTTAGTTGGCCGTGCCTTGGGGATAGCTTGGCCAACGTCTTGGGGACACCCTAGTTGGCACCTTGGGGACAGCCTAGCCAACGTCTTGGGGACATCTTAGTTGGCCGTGCCTTGGGGATAGCTTGTCCAACGTCTTGGGGACATCTTAGTTGGCCGTGCCTTGGGGACAGCTTGGCCAACGTCTTGGGGACAGTTTGGCCAGCGTCCTGGGGACAACCTTAGTTAGCACCTTGGGGACAGCTTGGGCAACACCATGGGGACAGCCTGGCCAACGTCTTGGGGACAGCTTGGTTGGCATCTTGGGGACAACCTGGCCAACACCTTGAGGACAACCTTAGTTGGCACCTTGGGGACAGCTTGGCCAACACCCTGGGGACAGCTTGGCCAACGCCTTGGGGACAACCTGGCCAACATCTTGGGGACAGCCTTAGTTGGCACCTTGGGGACAGCTTGGCCAACATCTTGGGGACAGTTTGGCCAACACCCTGGGGACAGCTTGGCCAAGGCCTTGGGGACAACCTGGCCAACGTCTTGGGGACAACCTTAGTTGGCACCTTGGGGACAACCTGGCCAACGCCTTGGGGACACCTCAGCTGGCGCCTTGGGGACAGCCCGGCCGTGCCCTGGGGACAGCCGAGCGGGGACCCTGGGGCCACCCCATCCCGCCCCCCCCGTCCCCCCCCTCACTGGGCACCGGGGGCTCCTCGGGGGGTGGCTCCTCCTGCGCCGCCGTCCCCCGGAGCCCCACCACCTTCTGCACCAGCCCCAGCAGCCGCTGCCGCAGCGTCGTCTCCTCGGCCTCCTCCTCCTCCTCGCCCGCCAGCTCGATGCCTGGGGGGCACGGACCGGGGGGGGGGGGGCACGTCACCACGGGGGGGTCCCCATGGCCCCAAAAAGGGGGGGGTCCCCGAGGTCCCCGGGTGGGGGTCCCTTGGTGGAAGCCCCCATGCCCTGGGGGTCCCCGAGGTCCCAGGATGGGGGTCCCGGGGGTCCCTTGGTGGAAGCCCCCGTGCCCTGGGGGTCCCAGGATGGGGGTCCCAGAGGTCCCTGGATGGGGGTCCCTATGCCCTGGGGGTCCCTATGCCCTGGGGGTCCCCAAGGTCCCAGGATGGGGGTCCCAGAGGTCCCTTGGTGGAAGCCCCCATGTCTTGGGGGTCCCCCGGGTCCCAGAGGTCCCTGGATGGGGGTCCCCATGCCCTGGGGGTCCCGGGGGTCCCAGGATGGGGGTCCCGGGGGTCCCTTGGTGGAAGCCCCCATGCCCTGGGGGTCCCCAAGGTCCCCGGGTGGGGGTCCCGGGGGTCCCTTGGTGGAAGCCCCCATGCTCTGGGGGTCCAATGTTGGGGGTCCCCATGCCCTGGGGGTCCCGGGGGTCCCAGGATGGGGGTCCCCGAGGTCCCTGAATGGGGGTCCCCATGCCCTGGGGGTCCCCTGGGTCCCAGGATAGGGGTCCCAGGGGTCTCTTGGTGGAAGCCCCCATGCCCTGGGGGTCCCTGAGGTCCCAGGATGGGGGTCCCTTATGCCCTGGGGGTCCCGGGGGTCCCAGGATGGGGGTCCCAGAGGTCCCTGGATGGGGGTCCCTATGCCCTGGGGGTCCCGGGGGTCCCTGGATGGGGGTCCCCATGCCCTGGGGGTCCCCTGGGTCCCAGGATAGGGGTCCCAGGGGTCCCTTGGTGGAAGCCCCCATGCCCTGGGGTCCCAGGATGGGGGTCCCGGGGGTCCCTGGATGGGGGTCCCTGGATGGGGGTCCCTATGCCCTGGGGGTCCCTATGCCCTGGGGGTCCCCTGGGTCCCAGGATGGGGGTCCTGGGGGTCCCTTGGTGGAAGCCCCCATGCTCTGGGGGTCCAATGTTGGGGGTCCCCATGCCCTGGGGGTCCCAGAGGTCCCTGGACGGGGGTCCCCATGCCCTGGGGGTCCCGGGGGTCCCAGGATGGGGGTCCTGGGGGTCCCTTAGTGGAAGCCCCCATGCTCTGGGGGTCCAATGTTGGGGGTCCCGAGGGTCCCTGAATGGGGGTCCCTATGCCCTGGGGGTCCCTATGCCCTGGGGGTCCCCTGGGTCCCAGGATGGGGGTCCTGGGGGTCCCTTGGTGGAAGCCCCCATGCTCTGGGGGTCCAATGTTGGGGATCCCTATGCCCTGGGGGTCCCGGGGGTCCCAGGATGGGGGTCCCAGAGGTCCCTGGATGGGGGTCCCTATGCCCTGGGGGTCCCTGAGGTCCCTGGGGGTCCCTTGGTGGAAGCCCCCATGCCCTGGGGTGCCAGGATGGGGGTCCCGGGAGTCCCTGGATGGGGGTCCCTATGCCCTGGGGGTCCCGGGGGTCCCTGGACGGGGGCTCCTGGGGGGTCCCTTGGTGGAAGCCCCCAGACCCCGGGGGTCCCCAGGCCCGGGGGGGTCCCCGTCTCACCGCAGTGGGCCAGCAGGTCGTTGTGGAAGTCGAGGAGCTCGTCGCGAATGTCCTCGGGCACCGGACACTCCTCCTCCTCCGCCCCCGCCTTGTACTGCAGCAGCATGTTGATCTGGGGAGGGGACACGGCGGGGACCCCCGGGGGTCAGCGGGACCCGGCCCCACACCGTCACACCCCCCACACACACACCGTCACCCCCCCGCCCGGCCCCGGGCCCCTACACCCGCGTCCCCACGGGGGTGTCCCCATGCCCGTCCCCACACACGTCCCCACTCCCCGCGCACATCCCCATGGGTGGCACCATGGATGTCACCATGGATGTCCCCATGGGTGTCCCCACTCCCCATGGATGTCCCCATGGGTGTCCCCACTCCCCATGCACATCCCCATGGGTGTCACCATGGATGTCCCCATGCACATCCCCCTGGGTGTCCCCACGCATGTCCCCAATCCCCATGAATGTCCCCCTGGGTGTCACCATGGATGTCCCCATGGGTGTCCCCGCTCCCCATGCACGTCCCCATGGGTGGCACCATGGATGTCCCCATGGATGTCCCCACGCGTGTCCCCACTCCCCGTGCACGTCCCCATGGGTGGCACCATGGATGTCCCTATGGGTGGCACCATGGGTGTCCCCACGTGTGTCCCCGCTCCCCATGGATGTCCCCCTGGTTGTCACCATGGGTGTCCCCATGGGTGTCCCCGCTCCCCATGGATGTCCCCATGGGTGTCACCATGGATGTCCCCATGGGTGTCCCTGCTCCCCATGCACATCCCCATGGGTGTCACCATGGATGTCCCCATGGGTGTCCCCGCTCCCCGTGCACGTCCCCATGGGTGTCACCATGGATGTCCCCACACGTGTCCCCACTCCCCATGCACATCCCCATGGGTGTCACCATGGATGTCCCCACACGTGTCCCCGCTCCCCATGCACGTCCCCATGGGTGTCACCATGGATGTCCCCACGGGTGTCCCCACTCCCCATGGATGTCCCCATGGGTGTCCCCGCTCCCCGTGCACGTCCCCATGGGTGTCACCATGGCTATCCCCATACCCAGCCCCACGGATGTCCCCATGGCTGTCCCCGCTCTTCATGCTCGTCCCCATGCCCACCCTCCTGGGTGTCCCCACGCTCGTCCCCACAGATGTCCCCACGTGTGTCCCCGCTCCCTGTGCCCATCCCCACAGACGTCCCCACGGATGTCCCTGTGGCTGTCCCTGCTCCCCGTGCCTGTCCCCACAGACGTCCCCGTGGGCGTCCCCATGTCCCCATGCCCATCCCCACAGATGTCCCCGTGGCTGTCCCCGCTCCCCACGCACGTCCCCATGGCTGTCCCCGCTCTCCATGCATGTCCCCATGCCCACCCTCATGGGTGTCCCCATGCCCGTCCCCACAGATGTCCCTGTGGGTGTCCCCATGTCCCCACGGATGTCCCCATGGCTGTCCCTGCTCCCTGTGCCCATCCCCACAGACGTCCCCATGGGTGTCCCCATGTCCCCATGCCCGTCCCCACGTGCGTCCCCACTCCCCCTGCCCGTCCCCACGGACGTCCCCGTGGGTGTCCCCATGTCCCTATGTCTGTCCCCATGGCTGTCCCCGCTCCCCGTGCCCATCCCCACAGACGTCCCCGTGGGTGTCCCCGTGTCCCCACGCCTGTCCCCAACGGATGTCCCCATGGCTGTCCCTGCTCCCTGTGCCCGTCCCCACAGACGTCCCCGTGGGTGTCCCCATGTCCCCACGCCTGTCCCCAACAGATGTCCCCATGGCTGTCCCTGCTCCCTGTGCCCGTCCCCACAGACGTCCCCGTGGGTGTCCCCATGTCCCCACGCCTGTCCCCATGGCTGTCCCCGCTCCCTGTGCCCATCCCCACGGACATCCCTGTGGGTGTCCCCACGCCCGTCCCCACATGTGTCCCCGCTCCCCCTGCCCGTCCCCACGGATGTCCCCATGGGTGTCCTCATGTCCCTATGTCTGTCCCCATGGATGTCCCCATGGCTGTCCCCGCTCCCCGTGCCCGTCCCCACGGACATCCTTGTGGGTGTCCCCACGGATGTCCCCGTGGCTGTCCCTGCTCCCCGTGCCTGTCCCCACAGATGTCCCCTGGGTGTCCCCATGTCCCTATGTCTGTCCCCATGGATGTCCCCACGGTTGTCCCCGCTCCCCATGCCTGTCCCCACAGATGTCCCCGTGGGTGTCCCCACGCCCGTCCCCACGGATGTCCCCATGGCTGTCCCCGCTCCCCGTGCCTGTCCCCACGGACGTCCCCGTGGGTGTCCCCATGTCCCTATGTCTGTCCCCATGGCTGTCCCCGCTCCCTGTGCCCATCCCCACGGACATCCCCGTGGGTGTCCCCATGTCCCCATGCCCATCCCCACAGATGTCCCCGTGGGTGTCCCCGTGTCCCCACGCCTGTCCCCAACGGATGTCCCCATGGCTGTCCCCGCTCCCCGTGCCCGTCCCCACAGACGTCCCCTCTGGGCGGCCGCCCCCTCGCACCTGCTCCTGGGGGGGCGAGCGGAACTCGCGGGTGCGCCGGGCGGTCTCGGCGGCCGACATGGTGAGCGCCCGCATCAGCTGCCCGTAGCGCCGGCGCTGGTCGCGCTGCAGCCGCTCCACGTGGCGCTCGGAGAAGGCCACGATGGCCTCCACGCGGTGCTGCAGCTCCCGCTCGCAGAAGTACTGCAGCAGGTTGCACATCTGCCCCCCCCCGGCGTCAGCGGGGGACGGGGACGCGCGGGTCCCCGAGGGGACGGGGGGACAGGCAGCCCGGGGAGGGGACGTGGGGACAGGGAGCCCAGGGAGGGACACAGGGAAGGGACACGGGGAGGGAAGATGGGGACAAGGACCCCAGGGAAGGGACGTGGGGAGGGGACATGGGGACAGGGAGCCCAGGGAGGGACATGTGGAGGGGACATGGGACCCCAGGGAGGGGACAAGGACCCCAGGGAGGGGACACGGGGGGGACATGGGGACAAGGACCCCAGGGAGGGGACGTGGGGAGGGGACATGGGGACAAGGACCCCAGGGAAGGGACATGGGGAGGGGACATGGGGACAGGGAGCCCAGGGAGGGACATGTGGAGGGGATATGGGACCCCAGGGAGGGGACAAGGACCCCAGGGAGGGGACACGGGGGGGACATGGGGAGGGAAGATGGGGACAAGGACCCCAGGGAGGGGACGTGGGGACAGGGAGCCCAGGGAGGGACACAGGGAAGGGACACGGGGAGGGAAGATGGGGACAAGGACCCCAGGGAGGGGACACGGGGGGGACATGGGGAGGGAAGATGGGGACAAGGACCCCAGGGAGGGGACGTGGGGACAGGGAGCCCAGGGAGGGACACAGGGAAGGGACACGGGGAGGGAAGATGGGGACAAGGACCCCAGGGAAGGGACACGGGGGGGACATGGGGACAGGGAGCCCAGGGAGGGACATGTGGAGGAGACATGGGACCCCAGGGAGGGGACAAGGACCCCAGGGAGGGGACACGGAGGGGGGGACATGGGGAGGGAAGATGGGGACAAGGACCCCAGGGAGGGCACGTGGGGAGGGGACATGGGGACAAGGACCCCAGGGAAGGGACACGGGGGGGACATGGGGACAGGGAGCCCAGGGAGGGACATGTGGAGGGGACATGGGAGCCCAGGGAGGGGACAAGGACCCCAGGGAGGGGACACGGCGGGGGGGGACATGGGGAGGGAAGATGGGGACAAGGACCCCAGGGAGGGGACGTGGGGACAGGGAGCCCAGGGAGGGACACAGGGAAGGGACACGGGGAGGGAAGATGGGGACAAGGACCCCAGGGAAGGGACGTGGGGAGGGGACATGGGGACAGGGAGCCCAGGGAGGGACATGTGGAGGGGACATGGGACCCCAGGGAGGGGACAAGGACCCCAGGGAGGGGACACGGGGAGGGACATGGGGAGGGAAGATGGGGACAAGGACCCCAGGGAGGGGACGTGGGGAGGGGACGTGGGGACAGGGAGCCCAGGGAGGGACACAGGGAAGGGAGACGGGGAGGGAAGATGGGGACAAGGACCCCAGGGAGGGGATGTGGGGAGGGGACATGGGGACAGAGACTAGGACAGGGACACAAGGGAGGGGACACGGGGAGGGGACATGGGGACAGAGACGCCAGGGAGGGGATGTAGGGAAGGGACATGGGGACAAGGACCCCAGGGAGGGAAGATGGGGACAAAGACCCCAGGGAGGGGACGTGGGGACAGAGACCCCAGGGAGGGGACACAGGGAGGGGACATGGGGACAAGGACCCCAGGGAAGGGACATGGGGAGGGGACATGGGGACAAAGACCCCAGGGAGGGGACATGGGGACAAGGACCCCAGGGAGGGGACGTGGGGAGGGGACATGGGGACAAGGACCCCAGGGAGGGGACGTGGGGAGGGGACATGGGGACAGGAACCCCAGGGAAGGGACATGGGGAGAGGACACAGGGACAAGGACCCCAGGGAGGGGACACGGGCCCCCCGAGGCTGTGACACCCCCCCCGGGGAGGGTCCCCTCACCTGCAGCTTGACCGACTCCGGCAGCTTCATCTGCAGCAGCCCTTCCTCCAGCCCTTCCTCCTCCTCCTCCTTCTCCTCCTCCTCCTTCTCCTCTTCCTCCTCCTCCATCTCCCCCGCCTCGATGGCCTTCTTCCGCGCCTCCTCCTCTTCCTCCCCCTCGCCGTCGCCGGGGGGGTCCCGCCGGGGCTCCCCGAAAACCCTGGGCTCGATCATGCGGAGGATGCGACGCACGTCGCCGTCCCCCAGCGCGCCCACGGCCAGCAGCGCCGACACCAGCTTCAGGACCGGCACCAGCTGGAACTCCACGCTGCCGCCCACGGGGTCCCGGGCGTGGGGTCCCCCCCCGGCCACCGCCTCCTCCAGCATCCTGATGGCCCGCGCCCCCAAAGCCCCCAAGGGGATGCTGGGGGCCAGCGGCGCCCGCCCGCCGCCGGCCGCCAAGATGAAACAGGGTTCGGCGAAATGGGGTTGGGGTCGCAAACAGGCGCTGGGACCCACGCCGGGGGGGCCGGGGGCTCTCCCCCCGTCGGGGAAGAGGGTGATGCTCTTGGTGGCTTCGGTCATGGGGATGATGAACTCGGCGCTCATGGAGGCGCGGGCCCGTTGGGCGGCGTCCAGGTGCATGGCCAGCAGCAGGTCGTAGTAGCCGGCCCGCAGGGGGCCCGGCAGCTCGGGGCTCTCGATGGCGAAGAGGAGCTGGGCCTGGTCCACGTGGCTGCAGAGAGCGTGGGCCACCCGGTTGTTGCCCAGGGCGCAGACGGCGCAGTAGAGCTTCAGCGTGTGCCACTGGAAACGCAGAAGGTCCGACCGCTCCGACAGCTCCATGATGTCGATGCACCTGGGGGTCGGGGAGGGGGGGGAGAGACCTGGGGGGTCAGCGCCGGACGCCTGGGTCAGCCGGGGGTGGGACACCTGGGTCCCTCAAGGACGGGACTCGAGGGGACACGACACCCAGGTCCCCTGGGGATGGAAGTCCTGGGTCCCTCAAGGATGGGACTCAAGGGGACACGGCATCAAGGTCTCCTGGAGATGGGACTCCTGGGTCTCCTGGGGATGGGACACCTGGGTCCCTCAAGGATGGGACTCGAGGGGACACGACACCCAGGTCCCCTGGGGATGGGACTCAAGGGGACATGGCATCCTAGGACTGCTGGGGATGGGACACCTGGGTCCCTCAAGGATGGGACTCAAGGGGACACGACACCCAGGTCCCCTGGGGATGGGACTCAAGGGGACACGGCATCAAGGTCTCCTGGAGATGGGACTCCTGGGTCTCCTGGGGATGGGACACCTGGGTCCCTCAAGGATGGGACTCAAGGGGACACGACACCCAGGTCCCCTGGGGATGAGACTCAAGGGGACATGGCATCAAGGTCTCCTGGAGATGGGACCCATGGGGACATGACATCCCAGGACTCCTGGGGATGGGACCCCTGGGTCCCTCAAGGACAGGACTCGAGGGGACACGACACCCAGGTCCCCTGGGGATGGAAGTCCTGGGTCCCTCAAGGATGGGACTCAAGGGGACACGACACCCAGGTCCCCTGGGGATGGGACTCAAGGGGACACGGCATCAAGGTCTCCTGGAGATGGGACTCCTGGGTCTCCTGGGGATGGGACACCTGGGTCCCTCAAGGACGGGACTCAAGGGGACACGACACCCAGGTCCCCTGGGGATGGGACTCAAGGGGACACGGCATCAACGTCTCCTGGAGATGGGACTCCTGGGTCTCCTGGGAATGGACCCCTGGGGACATGACATCCAGGTCTCCTGGAGATGGGGCCCCTGGGGACTTGCCACCAAGGTCTCCTGGGGGCGGAGCCTCTGGGTGCCCAGGAAATAGGACACAACACCAGGGTCCCCGGGGGCAGGGACACCTCAGGGTCCCCTGGCCGTAGGACACACGGGTCCCCTGGGCCGTGATGCCAAGGGTGCCCCGGGGCAAGACGTCAGGGTCTCCTGGGGGAAGGACGCCTCGGTCCCCTTGGGCAGGCCACCAGGCCACCGGGGTCCCCTGGGGCCAGGAGACCAAGCCGTTGGGGTCCCCTGGGGCAGGGATGGGGGCGCCGGGGGAGGCCGGGGGTCGCCGACCTGTTCTCCTCGGGGATGTGGAGGGCCATCATGACGAGGGGCTCGTTGCACTCCACCATCCAGCCCTGCCGCTCGCTCAGGCGGGTGGTGTCCACGGCCAGGAACTCGTTGGGCATGCGGCTCCAGGTGACGGGCGTCAAATGCTGGATGACCAACCGCGGCGGGCACTGCGGCTCCGGGTTCTTCCGCTCGCTGCTGAACATGGCGGCCGAGATGGGCATGATGTTCTGTGGGGACGCGGGGTGGGGCGTGAGACGGGGGGGCGGGGGGACACCCGGGCATCCGGCATGCCTGCTGCCCCCCAGAGACCCCCACCATCCCCAGAGATCCACCTGCTCCTTGGTCCATCTTGTAGCCACCAAGAACCGCCCCCAGGACCCCCACCACTCCCAGGGGTCCACGTTCTCCTTGGTCCACCCCATGGACCCCAAGAACCCTCCGTAGACCCCCACTGTCTCCAGGTGCTCCTTGGTCCACCCCACGGGCCCCAAGAACCCTCCGTAGACCCCCACTGTCTCCAGGTTCTCCTTGGTCCACCTCACGGACCCCAAGAACCCTCCGTAGACCCCCACTGTCTCCAGATGCTCCTTGGTCCACCCCACGGACCCCAAGAACCCTCCGTAGACCCCCACTGTCTCCAGATGCTCCTTGGTCCACCCCACGGACCCCAAGAACCCTCCGTAGACCCCCACTGTCTCCAGGTGCTCCTTGGTCCACCCCACGGACCCCAAGAACCCTCCGTAGACCCCCACTGTCTCCAGGTGCTCCTTGGTCCACCCCACGGACCCCAAGAACCCTCCGTAGACCCCTACGACCCCCAGGGGCCCAGGTGCTCCTTGGCTCATCCTATAGACCCCAAGACCCCCACAGAGATCCCCACAAGCCCCAGGAGTCCAGGTTCTCCTTGGTCCACCCCACGGACCCCAAGAACCCTCCGTAGACCCCCACTGTCTCCAGGTGCTCCTTGGTCCACCCCACGGACCCCAAGAACCCTCCGCAGACCTCCAGTGTCTCCAGGTGCTCCTTGGTCCACCCCATGGACCCCAAGAACCCTCTGTAGACCCCCACACTGTCTCCAGGGGTCCAGGTCCTCCTTGGTCTACTTGATAGACCCCAAGAGCCCTCCGTAGACCCCCATTGTCTCCAGGGGTCCAGGTCCTCCTTGGTCTACTTGATAGACCCCAAGAGCCCTCCGTAGACCCCCACTATCTCCAGGGGCCCAGCTTCTCCTTGGTCCACCCCGTAGACCCCACCGTCTCCCCACAGACCCTCCTACCCCCACTAAGGCTGACCCGGGCTGGACCCCCAAGGCGGGTCCCGCTCACCTTGAGCTTGCCCAACTCGAACTGGATGACGTTCTGGCTGGTGGGGAGGGCGAAGACGGCCGGGAAGAGTTTGGTGTTGGGTTCCACCTAGGTGGGCGAAGCCGCTGAGACCCGTGGAGGGAGCTGCCAAGCCTCCGGCGCGGGGGGGGGAGGAAACCCACCCCACCCCCCCCCCACCCCAAGACCTCTGGAGAGGTGGGTCCACCCCACCTGGAAGAAGGTGTTGATCTCCTTGCCGTTGGCGGTGAAGGTCATGAGGCCGGTGGCCAGGTCCACCAGGCAACCGATGACCAGGTCGGCGTGGCTGACCCGCGCCTGCTGCGTGGCGCTGGCGAACTCCCCCCCCCACACCATGTAGCAGTTGCTGCGCTTGATGCTGGGGGGGGGGGGAAAGGGGGGAGCTGGAGGGGGGGCAACCTTCCCCGTCGCCCCCCACCAAGGGACCCCCAAGTCCTGGACCCCTTCCCCATTGCCCCCAAAGACCCCCAGATGCCGGATCCCTTCCCCACGGCCCCCCCAAGGGACACCCAGACCCCTTCCCCATCGCCCCCCAAACACCCCCAGATGCCGGAGCCCTTCCCCATGGCCCCCCCCCAGGGGACCCCCAACTCCTGGACCCCTTCCCTATTGCCCCCCAAAGACCCCCAGATGCCGGAGCCCTTCCCCATCACCCCCCAGGGGACCCCCAAGTCCTGGATCCCTTCCCCATCGTCCCCCCAGGGGACCCCCAGATCCCAGACCCCTCTTCCATCACCCCCCAAGGGACCCACAGATCCCGGAGCCCTTCCCCATCGCCCCCCCAGGGGACCCCCAGATCCTGGACCCCTTCCCTATCGCCCCCCAAAGACCCCCAGATCCCAGACCCCTTCCCCATCGCCCCCCAAGGGACCCCCAGATCCCAGACCCCTTCCCCATCGCCCCCCCAGGGGACCCCCAAGTCCTGGACCCCTTCCCCATCGCCCCCCCAAAGACCCCCCGATGCCGGAGCCCTTCCCCATCGCCCCCTGGAGCCCCCAGTTTGGAGCCCCCAGTTTGGAGCCCCCAGTTCGGGTCCCCGCTGCCCCCCCCGGCCCCGCGGTACCTGTCGTGCACGTTGCCCTTGTCATCGCCCATGGTGACGGTGACGGTGCGGACGCGGGAGAGGTCGAAGGCGGGGTCGTGCTGGTGGAAGTCGGGGGTCACCCACCCCACCCAGACGCTGGAGGGCTCCTGCCCCGCGAAGATCCGCACCGAGTAGTAGTACTGGGGGGCAGAGAGGTCAGGGGGGCGCGGGGACGGGGACGCGGGGACGGGGACGCGGATATAGGGATGGGGACGGGGACACGGGGATGGGGACGAGGATATAGGGATGGGGACGGTGATACAGAGATGGGGACAAGGATATAGGGATGGGGATGGGGACATGGGGATGGGGACGGGGACACGGGGACAGGGACGAGGATATAGGGATGGGGATGGTGATACAGGGATGGGGACGAGGACACAGGGATGGGGACGGAGAAAAGGATATAGGGATGGGGATGGTGATACAGGGATGGGGACGGTGACAAGGATATAGCGATAGGGACACAGGGATAGGGACAAGGATATAGGGACCGGGATATACGGATGGGGACGGGAACAAGGATATAGGGATGGGGACGGGGACACGGGGATGGGGACAAGGATATAGGGATGGGGACGGGGACGGGGACAAGGATATAGGGATGGGGACGGGGACACGGGGATGGGGACAAGGATATAGGGATGGGGATGGGGACACGGGGATGGGGACAAGGATATAGGGATGGGGACGGGGACACGGGGATGGGGACAAGGATATAGGGATGGGGACGGGGACACGGGGATGGGGATGGGGACATGGGGATGGGGACGGAGAAAAGGATATAGAGATGGGGACGGTGATACAGGGATGGGGATAGGGATATAGGGATGGGGACGGAGAAAAGGATATAGCGATGGGGACACAGGGATGGGGACAAGGATATAGGGATGGGGAGGTTGATATAGGGACGGGGAGGGTGACATAGGGACGGGGACGGGGATATAGGGACGGGGACAGGGATATAGGGATGGGGACAGGGATATAGGGATGGGGACAGGGACAAGGATATAGGGATGGGGACGGGGATATAGGAATGGGGACGGGGATATAGCAATGGGGACGGGGACAAGGATATAGGGATGGGGACGGTGATATAGGAACGGGGAGGGTGATATAGGAATGGGGACAGGGATATAGGCATAGGGACAGGGATATAGGGATGGGGAAGGGGATGGGGACAGGGATATAGCGATAGAAACAGGGATGGGGATGATGATATAGGAATAGGGACGGGGATGGGATATGGGGATGGGGACAGGGATGGGGACGGGGATATAGGAATGGGGACGGGGACTAGGATATAGGGATGGGGACGGGGACAAGGATATAGGGATGGGGACGGGGACATAGGGATGGGGACGGGGACGGGGATATAGGGATGGGGACGGGGATATAGCGATAGGGACAAAGATAGAGACAGGAATAGGAAGGAGAATATAGGAATAGAAACAGGGACACGGATATAGGGACAGGGATGCGGATATAGGGATGGGGACAGGGATGGGAATGGGGATATAGGAATGGGGACGGGGACACAGGGATAGGGACGGGGACAAGGATACAGGGATGGGGACGGGGATGGGGACAGGGATGCAGGAATGGGGACAGGGATGGAGACAGGGACACAGGGATGGGGACAGGGATGGGGACAGGGACACAGGGATGGGGACAGGGATGGGGACAGGGACGCGGGGACAGGGGACAGGGACGCGGGGACAGGGAGGCGGGGATGGAGACCAGGGGGACGGGGACCCCCGGCATGGGGACAGCGGGGACGCGGCCGGGATGGGGACGGGGTGGGGGGGGTGCTGGGGTGGGGGTCAGGGTGCCGAAACGAGGGAGGGGGAGAAGGGGATGGGGGGGAGAGGGGGACGGGGTCCGTCCCGTGTCGTGTCGTGTCGTGTGTGTCCCCCCCTCCCCGTACCGTGGTGGTGTTCATGATGACCTCGGGGTCGTCGCGCTCGTCGGGGACCACGTCCTCCTCCAGGCGGGGGACGGTGGGGACGGCGGGGGGGGGGCGCGAAGGGCGTCTTCCTGGCCTTGAACAGGAACCTGCGGCGGGGGGGACGGGACGGGACACACCGGGAGGGTGTCAGGGGGCCACCCCCCCCTCCCCGTGCACCCCAAAACCCCGCCGTGGGACCCCCCGTCCCCGCTCACCCCCTGCGGGTCTTGCCCTTCTCGGTGGTGGCGTCCTTCTCGTTCTCGGCGCGGGGCTGCTGGTCGCGGGGGGCCGGGGTGACGGGACCCCCCCCGCCGCCGGCTCCCTTCTCGCCTTCCCCCTCGCCCTCCGGGTGCCGGATGCCGGCGGAACGCCGCAGCCGTTCGAATTCGGAGAGGGGTTCGAGGCCGGCGTCCTCGGGGAGCTCGGGGGGGCTGTGGGGCAGGGGGGTGGCCCCGGGGGTGCAGCGGAAGCGGGGGTGGAACTGGACGGGGAGGCTGAGGCGGAGGAAGAGGAGCTCGGGGGGGGAGGCCGGGGAGCCGGGGGCGCGATGGGCCAGCCGCAGGCACGGCGGAGAGTCCACCGTCCCGTCCATCCGCGTCACCTGCGGGGACATCCCCCCACCCACCGCAGGCATCAGGGACCCGCAGGGACCGGGGACACCCTGGGGACGGGGACCCGCAGGGACCGGGGACACCCTGGGGACGGGGACCCGCAGGGATCGGGGACCCCTCGGGGACAGGGATTGTCCCATTGCAGAGACCCACAGGGACCAGGGACACCTCGGGGACAGGGACCCACAGGGACCGGGGACCCCTCGGGGACAGGGATTGCCCCATTGCAGGGACCCACAGGGACCGGGGACACCCTGGGGACGGGGACCCGCAGGGATCGGGGACCCCTCGGGGACAGGGATTGTCCCATTGCAGAGACCCACGGGGACCGGGGACACCCTGGGGACGGGGACCCACAGGGACCAGGGACCCCTTGGGGACAGGCATCGCCCCATTGCAGGGACCCGCAGGGACCGGGGACACCCTGGGGACGGGGACCTGCAGGGATCGGGGACCCCTCGGGGACAGGGATTGCCCCATTGCAGGGACCCACAGGGACCGGGGACACCCTGGGGACGGGGACCCACAGGGATTGGGGACCCCTTGGGGACAGGGACCCACAGGGATCAGGGACCCACAGGGATCGGGGACCCCTCAGGGACGGGGACCCCTCAGGGACTGGGGACCCCCTGGGGACAGGGACCCACAAAGATCAGGGACCCCTTGGGGACAGGGACCCACAGGGATCGGGGACCTCTCAGGGATAGGGATTGCCCCATTGCAGGGACCCACAGAGATCGGGGACACCTCGGGGACAGGGACCCACAGGGACCGGGGACACCTTGGGGACGGGGACCCACAGGGACCGGGGACACCTTGGGGACAAGGACCCAGAGGGATCAGGGACCCCTTGGGGACAGGGATCACCCCATTGCAGGGACCCACAGGGACCGGGGACCCCTTGGGGACAGGGACCCACAGGGACCGGGGACCCCTTGGGGACAGGGATCGCCCCACTGCAGGGACCCACAGGGACCGGGGACCCCTCGGGGACAGGGACCCACAGGGATCGGGGACCCCTCGGGAACGGCTACCACCCAAGCCCTGAGGATCCTTGGGGACCCTTGGGGACTGGGGACCCCCGGCACCGTGTGTCACCCATCCCAGGGACCCCCGGGGGCTGGAGACCCCCGGCACCGTGTGTCACCCGTCCCAGGGACCCCCGGGGGCTGGAGACCCCCGGCACCGTGCGTCACCCGCCCCAGGGACCCCCGGCATCACCCATCCCAGGAACCCCCGGGGACCAAGGGACCCCCGGCAGCCACCTCCCCCACCCCGGGGACCCTCCAGCCCTACGACCCCCCACCCCCGGCCTTTCCCCCGTGCCCCGACCTCCAGCTGGGGGTGGTCGGGGGGCACCGGGACGAACTGGGGGAGGCTTTTGCTGAACCAGAGGGTGATGGGTCTCTTCATGTTGATGGCGAAGGGCTCGTAGCCCTCCTGGAGGCCGCAGATGCTGAAGAACCTCAAGCTGGCCACCTCCTGGCCCAGGTTGAGCCGGCCCTCCTGCTCCAGCCCCAGGCTGCACACCGGCACGAAGCCTGGGGGGCAAAGACGGGGGGCGGGGGGGTGAAAAAAGGGGGTGGGCACCCATCCCCCCCGCCCCCCCCGCCGGACCCTCCCGGCTCACCCTCGCCCACTTCGAAGTCCTTGAAGGCCACCTCGGAGCCGGCGTCGCTGATGAGGACCTCGCCGTTGAGGGTGAAGGTGATGTGGCTCTCGGCCAGGTCGATCATGCAGCCCACCACGTCCCCCGCCTGCCAGGGCCGCCCGAAGGGCTCGCTGCCCACGTGCCACCGCTGCGCCTGCCGGGGGGGGGACACACGCGCACGTGGCAGGGGGTCAGGGGGGGACACGGGGTGAGGGGGGACGCGGGGGACCCGGGGGAGTGGTGGCTTTTGGGGACCGAGGGGACCTGGGGTGATGGGAGACCCGGGGGACGTGGGGCAGTGGTGGCATCTGGGGACCAAGGGGGGGACCTGGGGCGATGGGAGACCCGGGGGACATGGGGCAGTGGTGGCATCTGGGGACACAGGGGGGACCTGGGGCGATGGGAGACCCGGGGGACGTGGGGCAGTGGTGGCATCTGGGGACCAAGGGGGACCTGGGGCAATGGGAGACCCGGGGGACGTGGGGCAGTGGTGGCATCTGGGGACCAAAGGGGACCTGGGGCAATGGCAGACCCGGGGGACGTGGGGCAGTGGTGGCATCTGGGGACAGGGGGGACCTGGGGCAATGGGAGACCCGGGGGACGTGGGGCAGTGGTGGCATCTGGGGACACGGGGGACCTGGGGCGATGGGAGACCCGGGGGACGTGGGGCAGTGGTGGCATCTGGGGACCAAGGGGGACCCGGGGCAGTGGTTGCATCTGAGGACACGGGGGGGACCTGGGGGGATGGCAGACCCAGGGGACGTGGGGCAGTGGTGGCATCTGTGGACCAAGGGGGACCTGGGGCAATGGCAGACCCAGGGGACGTGGGGCAGTGGTGGCATCTGGGGACCAAGGGGGACCTGGGGCGATGAGAGACCCGGGGGACGTGGGGCAGTGGTGGCATCTGGGGACACGGGGGGGACCTGGGGCGATGAGAGACCCGGGGGACGTGGGGCAGTGGTGGCATCTGGGGACCAAGGGGGACCTGGGGCGATGGGAGACCCGGGGGACGTGGGGCAGTGGTTGCATCTGGGGACACGGGGGGGACCTGGGGCGATGGGAGACCCAGGGGACGTGGGGCAGTGGTGGCATCTGGGGACCAAGGGGGACCTGGGGCAATGGGAGACCCGGGGGACGTGGGGCAGTGGTGGCATCTGGGGACATGGGGGACCTGGGGCGATGGGAGACCCGGGGGACGTGGGGCAGTGGTGGCATCTGGGGACCAAGGGGAACCTGGGGCAATGGGACACCCAGGGGACGTGGGGCAATGGGAGACCCGGGGGACGTGGGGCAGTGGTGGCATCAGGGGACCAAGGGGAACCTGGGGCAATGGGACACCCAGGGGACGTGGGGCAATGGGAGACCCGGGGGACGTGGGGCAGTGGTGGCATCAGGGGACCAAGGGGAACCTGGGGCAATGGGACACCCAGGGGACCTGGGGCAATGGGAGACCCGGGGGACGTGGGGCAGTGGTGGCATCAGGGGACCAAGGGGGGGACCTGGGGCGATGGGACACCCAGGGGACGTGGGGCAATGGTGGCATCTGGGGACCAAGGGGGACCTGGGGTGATGGGAGACCCAGGGGACGTGGGGCAGTGGTGGCATCTGGGGACCAAGGGGGACCTGGGGTGATGGGAGACCCAGGGGACGTGGGGCAGTGGTGGCATCTGGGGACCAAAGGGGACCTGGGGCAATGGGAGACCCGGGGGACGTGGGGCAGTGGTGGCATCAGGGGACCAAGGGGGGGACCTGGGGCGATGGGACACCCAGGGGACGTGGGGCAGTGGTGGCATCTGGGGACCAAGGGGGACCTGGGGCGATGGGAGACCCGGGGGACGTGGGGCAGTGGTGGCATCTGGGGACCAAGGGGGACCAGGGGGGCTCTGGGGGTCCCAGGGGTCTCTGGGGGTCCAGGGGGTCCCAGTGGGTCCCAGTGGTCTCTGGGGGTCTCTGGGGGTCTCTGGGGGTCCCAGGGAGCTCTGGGGGTCCCAATGGGTTCTGGGGGTCTCTGGGGGTCCCAGTGGTCTATGGGGGTCTCTGGGGGTCTCTGGGGGTCCCAATGGGTTCTGGGGGTCTCTGGGGGTCCCAGTGATCTATGGGAGTCTCTGGGGGTCCCAGTGGTCTCTGGGGGCCCCAGTGGGTCCCAGTGGGTCCCAGTGGTCTCTGGGGGTCCCAGGGGTCTATGGAGGTCTCTGCGGGTCCCAGCGGTCCCTGGGGGTCCCAGTGGGTTCTGGGGGTCCCAGTGGGTCCCAGCGGTCCCTGAGGGTCCCAGGGGTCTATGAAGATCTCTGGGGGTCCCAGTGGTCTATGGAGGTCTCTGGGGGTCCCAATGGTCTCTGGGGGTCCCAGTGGGTCCCAGTGGTCTCTGGGGGTCCCAGTGGGTTCTGGGGGTCACTGGGGGTCCCAGGGGTCTATGGAGGTCTCTGGGGGTCCCAGTGGTCTCTGGGGGTCCCAATGGGTTCTGGGGGTCCCAATGGGTCCCAGCGGTCCCTGGGGGTCCAAGGAGTCTATGAAAGTCCCTGGGGGTCCCAGTGGGTTCTGGGGGTCTCTGGGGGTCCCAGCACTCTATGAAGATCTCTGGGGGTCCCAGGGGTCTATGGAGGTCCCTGGGGGTCCCAGTGGGTTCTGGGGGTCCCTGGGGGTCCTAGTGGTCCATGGAGGTCTCTGGGGGTCCCAGTGGGTTCTGGGGGTCCCAATGGGTCCCAGTGGGTTCTGGGGGTCCCTGGGGGTCCTAGTGGTCCATGGAGGTCTCTGGGGGTTCCAGTGGGTTCTGGGGGTCCCAGTGGGTCCCAGCGGTCCCTGGGGGTCCCAGCGGTCTATGGAGGTCCCTGGGGGTCCCAGTGGGTTCTGGGGGTCCCTGGGGGTCCCAGTGGTCTATGGAGGTCTCTGGGGGTCCCAGTGGGTTCTGGGGGTCCCAATGGGTCCCAGTGGTCCCAGTGGGTCCCAGTGGGTCTCTGGGGGTCCCAGTGGTCTATGGAGGTCCCTGGGGGTCCCTGGGGGTCCCAGTGGGTCTCTGGGGGTCCCAGGGGTCTATGGAGGTCCCTGGGGGTCCCAGTGGGTTCTGGGGGTCCCTGGGGGTCCCAGTGGTCTATGGAGATCTCTGGGGGTCCCAATGGGTTCTGGGGGTCCCAGTGGGTCCCAGCGGTCCCTGGGGGTCCCAGTGGGTTTGGGGGTCCCGGGGGTCCCCGGGGGCGGCGGGGGGGTCTCACCCGGTGCCCGTTGAAGACGTAGGCCAGCTCGTCGGCGCCCAGCTCGGCGTCGGGGCGCAGGCCGGGGCGGGCCCAGCCCACCCGCATCTCCCCGGTGGTGACGGCCTCGAACTCGAAGTACCACTTGCCCCCGCGCACGGCGTAGCCCCGCTCCGCCCGGAAGAGGCGCGACCGCTCCCCCCGCCCCCGCGGCACCCCCTGGGCGGCTGGGGGGGGGGGGACACACACACACACGGGGGTCAGCACCCTCCCTGCACCCCCAAACCAGCACCCTGCGCCCCCAAAGGGCACCCAGCAGCCCCCCTGCGCCCCCAAAGGGAGCCCCGCGCCCCCAAGAGCCCCCCCAGTGTCACCCGGCACCCCCGAAGCCCCCCCGAAGCCCCCCCAAATGTCCCCCTCCACCCCTAAGAGACCCCCAAATGGTACCCTGCCCCCCTGAAGCCCCCCCAGATGTCACCCTGCACCCCCGAAGCCCCCCCAAGAGCCCCCCCAATGTGACCCTGCACCCCCAAAGCCCCCCCAAATGTCCCCCTCCACCCCTAAGAGCCCCCCCAATGTCACCCTGCGCCCCAAAGCCCCCCCAAGAGCCTGCCAAATGTCACCCTGCACCCCCAAAGCCCTTCTAAGAGCCCCCCCAATGTCACCCTGCTCCCCCAAAGCCCCCCCGAAGCCCCCCCAAATGTCCCCCTCCACCCCTAAGAGCCCCCCCCTGCCCAGCCCCATGTCCCCCCCCCAAAGCCCCCCAAATGTCCCCCTCCACCCCTAAGAGACCCCCAAATGTCCCCCTGCACCCCCAAAGCCCCCCAAATGTCACCCTCCACCCTAAGAGCCCTCCAAATGTCACCCTGCGCCCCCAAAGCCCCCCAGATGTCACCCTGCGCCCCCAAAGCCCCCCCGAAGCCCCCCCAAATGTCCCCCTCCACCCCTAAGAGACCCCCAAATGTCACCCTGCGCCCCCAAAGCCACCCCAAATGTCACCCTGCACCCCCAAAGCCCCCCCAAGAGCCCCCCCAATCTCACCAGGCACCCCAGAAGCCCCCCCAAATGTCACCCTCCACCCCTAAGAGCCCCCCCAATGTCCCCCTGCACCCCCAAAGCCCCCCCAAGAGCCCACCAAATGTCACCCTGCACCCCCAAAGCCCCCCCAGTGTCATCCTGCACCCCCGAAGCCCCCCTGAAGCCCCCCCAAATGGCACCCTCCACCCCTAAGAGCCCCCCAAATGGCACCCTGTGCCCCCAAAGGCCCCCCAAAGCCCCCCCAAATGTCACCCTGCGCCCCCAAAGCCCCCCCAATGTCACCCTGCGCCCCCGAAGCCCCCCCGAAGACCCCCCAAATGGCACCCTCCACCCCTAAGAGCCCCCCCAATGTCACCCTGCGCCCCCAAAGCCCCCCCAAATGTCCTCCTCCACCCCTAAGAGCCCCCCAAATGGCACCCTGCGCCCCTGAAGCCCCCCCAGATGTCACCCTGCACCCCCGAAGCCCCCCCAAGAGCCCCCCCAAATGGCACCCTCCACCCCTAAGGGCCCCCCAAACGTCACCTTGCACCCCCAAAGCCCCCCCAAGAGCCCACCCAGTGTCACCCGGCACCCCCAAAGCCCCCCCGAAGCCCCCCCAAATGGCACCCTCCACCCCTAAGAGCCCCCCAAATGTCACCCTGCCCCCCCGAAGCCCCCCAAATGTCACCCTGCACCCCCGAAGCCCCCCCAAGAGCCCCCCCAATGTCACCGGGCACCCCCAAAGCCCCCCCAAATGTCCCCCTCCACCCCTAAGAGCCCCCAAATGGCACCCTGTGCCCCCAAAGCCCCCCCAGATGTCACCCTCCACCCCTCCAAATGTTACCCTGCACCCCCAAAGCCCCCCCAGATGTCCCCCTCCACCCCTAAGAGACCCCCAAATGTCCCCCTCCACCCCCAAAGCCCCCCCAGATGTCACCCTGCACCCCCAAAGCCCCCCCAAATGTCCCCCCAAATGTCACCCTCCACCCCTAAGAGCCCCCCAAATGTCACCCTGCGCCCCCGAAGCCCCCCCAAATGGCACCCTGCACCCTCAAAGCCCCCCAAGAGCCCCCCCAATGTCACCGGGCACCCCAGAAGCCCCCCCAAATGTCCCCCTCCACCCCTAAGAGCCCCCCAAATGTCACCCTGCACACCCAAAGCCCCCCCAAAGCCCCCCCAAATGTCACCCTGTGCCCCCAAAGCCCCCCCGAAGCCCCCCAAATGTCCCCCTCCACCCCTAAGAGCCCCCCAAACGTCACCCTGCGCCCCCAAAGCCCCCCCAGATATCACCCTGCACCCCCGAAGCCCCCCCGAAGCCCCCCCAGATGTCCCCCTCCACCCCTAAGAGCCCCCCAATGTCCCCCTGCACCCCCAAAGCCCCCCCAATGTCCCCCTGCACCCCCAAAGCCCTCCTAAGAGCCCCCCAAACGTCACCCTGCGCCCCCGAAGCCCCCCCAAATGTCACCCTGCCCCCCCCCGGAGCCCCCCCAGGGACACCCCCCCCCGGGTGCCCCCCACTGACGGCTCTCCTGGTCGGGGGGCTCGATGTTGTAGCCGTAGCCCAGCAGGGTGCGCACGGCCTGGCAGAGGCTCTCCCGGTTGGTCCTCTTGGTGCGCTCGTCCAGCAGGTGGTAGGGCACCAGCCGCGGGTTCCGCTTGTTCTTGATGTCCTGCGGGCGGGGACGGGGACGCCGTGGGCACGGGGACGGGGGGACACCGCCACCAGGGGCGTGGGGACACGGGGACACCACCGCCAGGGCCATGGGGACATCACCAGGGGCGTGGGGACACGGGGACACCACCACCGTGGGCGTGGGGACACCGCCACCATGGGCATGGGGACATCACTAGGGGCGTGGGGACACCACCACGGGCATGGGGACACCACCAGGGGCGTGGGGACACCACCAGGGGCGTGGGGACACGGGGACACCACCACCAGGGGCGTGGGGACACCGCCACCATGGGCATGGGGACACCACCAGGGGCGTGGGGACATCACCAGGGACGTGGGGACACCACCACGGGCATGGAGACACCACCGTGGGTGTGGGGACACGGGGACACCATCACCATGGGCGTGGAACACCACCACGGGCGTGGGCACACAGAGACACCACCACCATGGGCGTGTGGACAACACCATGGGCGTGGGGACACCACCAGGGGCGTGGGGACACGGGGACACCACCGCCAGGGGCATGGGGACACCACCATGGGCGTGGGGACACGGGGACACCATCACCATGGGCGTGGGGACACCGCCACCATGGGCATGGGGACATCACTAGGGGCGTGGGGACATCACCAGGGGCGTGGGGACACCACCGTGGGTGTGGGGACACGGGGACACCATCACCATGGGCGCGGGGACATCACCAGGGGCGTGGGGACACGGGGACACCACCACCAGGGGCGTGGGGACACCGCCACCATGGGCATGGGGACACCACCAGGGGCGTGGGGACACCACCAGGGGCATGGGGACACCACCAGGGGCGTGGGGACACGGGGACACCATCACCATGGGCGCGGGGACATCACCATGGGCGTTGGGACGCCACCACCATGGGCGTGGGCACACTGAGACACCACCACCATGGGCATGCGGACATCACCATGGGCGTGGGGACACCACCAGGGGCGTGGGGACACGGGGACACCACCACCATGGGGGTGGGGACATCACCACCATGGGCATGGGGACATCACCATGGGCATGGGGACACCACCAGGGGCGTGGGGACACGGGGACACCACCACCATGGGGGTGGGGACATCACACACGGGCATGGAGACACCACCATGGGCATGGGGACACCACCACCATGGGCATGGGGACATCACCATGGGCATGGGGACACCACCACGGGCATGGAGACGTCACCACGGGCATGGAGACACCACCATGGGCATGGGGACACCACCACCATGGGCATGGGGACATCACTAGGGGCGTGGGGACACCACCAGGGGCATGGAGACACCACCGTGGGTGTGGGGACACGGGGACACCATCACCATGGGCGCGGGGACATCACCATGGGTGTTGGGACGCCACCACCATGGGCGTGGGCACACGGAGACACCACCACCATGGGCATGCAGACATCACCATGGGCGTGGGGACACCACCAGGGGCGTGGGGACACGGGGACACCACCGCCATGGGCGTGGGGACACCGCCACCATGGGCGTGGGGACATCACTAGGGGCGTGGGGACACCACCACGGGCGTGGAGACACCACCGTGGGTGTGGGGACACGGGGACACCATCACCATGGGCACGGGGACATCACCATGGGCGTTGGGACGCCACCACCATGGGCGTGGGGGACATCACCGTGGGCGCGGGGACACCACCACCATGGGCGTGGGGACATCACCATGGACGTGGGGACATGGGGACACCACCACCATGGGCATGGGGACATCACCAGGGGCGTGGGGACATGGGGACACCACCACCATGGGCATGGGGACACCACCACCATGGGGGTGGGGACATCACCATGGGCATGGAGACACCACCGTGGGCATGGGGGACACCACCATCATGGGCACGGGGACATCACCATGGGTGTGGGGACACCGCCACCATGGGCATGGGGACATCACCAGGGGCGTGGGGACACCACCACGGGCATGGAGACACCACCGTGGGTGTGGGGACACGGGGACACCATCACCATGGGCACAGGGACATCACCATGGGCGTTGGGACGCCACCACCATGGGCGTGGGCACACTGAGACACCACCACCATGGGCATGCGGACATCACCATGGGCGTGGGGACACCACCAGGGGCGTGGGGACACGGGGACACCACCACCATGGGGGTGGGGACATGGGGACACCACCATGGGGGTGGGGACATCACCACGGGCATGGAGACGTCACCACGGGCATGGAGACACCACCATGGGCATGGGGACACCACCACCATGGGCATGGGGACATCACTAGGGGTGTGGGGACACCACCAGGGGCATGGAGACACCACCGTGGGTGTGGGGACACGGGGACACCATCACCATGCCATGGGCGCGGGGACATCACTGTGAGCGTGGGGACATCACCGTGGGCGCGGGGACACCACCACCACGGGCATGGGGACATC
>NW_026961805.1:0-24667 GCF_963924245.1 Chroicocephalus ridibundus
GGGGGGGGGTGTCTGGGGGGTTGGGGGTGTCATGGGGGGGTTGGGGGTCCCCCCAGTATCTCCCAGTGCCCCCAGGACTCCTCGGTGCCCCCCCCCCAGTCCCATTGCAATGCCCCCCAGTGCCCCCCCAGTCCCTCCCAGTCGCTCCCAGTCCCCCCCCCAGTGCTCCCCCCAGTCCCTCCCAGTGCCCCCCTAGTGCCCCTCCAGTGCCCCCCCAGTCGCTCCCAGTCCCTCCCAGTGCCCCCCCAGTGCCACCCCAGTGCCTCCCACTCGCTCCCAGTCCCTCCCAGTGCCCCCCAGTGCCCCCCAGTCCCTCCCAGTGCCCCCCCAGTCCCCTCCCAGTGCCCCCCAGTGCCTCCCACTCGCTCCCAGTCCCTCCCAGTCACTCCCAGTCCCCCCCTAGTGCCCCCCAGTCCCCTCCCAGTGCCCCCCCAGTCCCTCCCACTCACTCCCAGTCCCCCCCCAGTGCCCCCCAGTGCCCCCCAGTCGCTCCCAGTCCCTCCCAGTGCCCCCCAGTGCCTCCCACTCGCTCCCAGTCGCTCCCAGTGTCCCCCCAGTCCCTCCCACTCGCTCCCAGTCCCCCCCCAGTGCCCCCCCAGTCCCTCCCAGTGCCCCCCCAGTGCCCCCCCCCAACTCACGGCGAGGGGGGTCCCGGCGGTGGGGGAGGGGCTGGGGGTGGGGGAGGGGGTGGGGGAGGGGCCGCCGCTGCCGCCCCCCCCCGCGCTGACGATGGAGACGGCCGTCACCCGCCCGTACAGGTCCAGCGCCACAAAGGCGTTCTGCGGGGGGGGGGGCGGTGACATCAGAGTGTGACGTCATGGCCACGCCCTCCCCCTCCCCCCCCCAGCCAGGAAGTGAGGTCAGAGACCCTCGTGACATCACAGTCCCACCCTTCCCAGGCAAGTGACATCGCAACCAAGCTCCTCCCACAGAGGAAGTGAGGTCACAGAGGTCTGTGACATCACAAGCCAAGCCCCTCCCAGGCAGGAAGTGAGGTCACAGAGCCCTATGACATCACAAGCACAGCCTTCCAGGCAGGAAGTGAGGTCAGAGACCCTCATGACACCACAATCCCTCCCGTCCCAGGCAGTGACATCACAAGCGAGCCCCTCCCGGGCAGGAAGTGAGGTCACAGAGGTCTGTGACATCACAGTCAGGACTCTGTCACACAGGAAGTGAGGTCAGAGAACCCTGTGACATCACAATCCCGTCCTTTCCAGACAGTGACATCACAGCCACGCCCCTCCCGGGCAGGAAGTGAGGTCACAGCGGTCTGTGACGTCATGATCAGAACCCTCCCGGGCAGGAAATGAGGTCAGAGAACACTGTGATGTCACAACCGAGCCCCTCCAGGGGAGGAAGTGAAGTCACGGAGCCCCATGACGTCACAAGCGTAGCCTTCCCGGGCAGCAAGTGAGGTCAGAGAGGCCCGTGACATCACAGTCACGCCCCTCCCGGGCAGGAAGTGAGGTCAGGGAGCTCCCGGTGACCCCGGGACACCGCATAAGGTGACACTGGAGGGGGGGGGGGGGGGTGTGTGACATCACAGGGGTGACGATGACGTCACGGGGGGCGTTACCTTGGCGACGCCGGTGGCGGCGGGGCCCATGTCCTCCCCGTCCACCAGGATGTGCATCGTGTCGTCGGGGCCCGCGCCGCACCCCCAGACGGTTCCCCACCTGGGGGGGGGCACCCATCAGACCCCCCGCGACCCCCAGGGACCCCCCCCACCCACCCCTGGAACCCCCAAACCAACCTCAGGGACCCCCAGAAACCCCCCCGGGACCCCCCTGGGGAGCTCCCTGACCCCCCCAGGACCCCCAGAACCCCCCCAGGGACCATCAAGACCTGCTCAGGACCCCCCCGAGACCTGCCTGACCCCCCCCAGGACCCCCAGAACCCCCCAGGGACCCTCAGGACCCCCCAGAGACCTGCCTGACCCCCCCAGGACCCCAGAACCCCCCAGGGACCCTCAGGACCCACTCAGGACCCCCCAGGGACTTGCCTGACCCCCCCAGGACCCCAGAACCCCCCCCCGGACCACCCTGGGGACCTCCCTGACCCCCCCTGAGATCCCCAGAACCCCCCCGAGGGACACTCGGGACCCCCCTAGGCTGCCCCAGAGACATCCCTGACCCCCCTCAGGACCCCCAGACCCCCTCCTAGACACCTCCCTGACCCCCTTGAGACCCCCCAAACCCCCCCAAGGGACTCTCAGGACCAGCCCAGGACTACCCTGGGGACCTCCCTGACCCCCCCCCGCCAGGGCCCCCCCCTCCCCAAGCCCCCCCCGCCTCACCGCCAGCCGGTCGAGGGAGACGCCGTAGTTGTGGCGGGTGAGGGTGCCGTTGCGCCGCACCTCGGCCCCCGCCACCACCCAGGTGGGGGGCGCGGGCAGGTCGAGGAGGGTGGCGGGGAGGGCGGGGGGACCGGGGGGGCCCTGCCCGGGGGGCAGCGCCGTCAGCCCAGCCGCACCGAGCCCGCCCAGCGCTCGTCCAGCGCCTCGATCCGCACCTGGGGGCAGGGAAAGGGTTAAACCGGGGCTGGGGGTGGAGCCGGGAGCCGGGGGGGGCGGGGCTTAGTCGAAGGGGGCGTGGTTTAAGAAGGGGCGTGGCCAAAGAAGGCGCCACCCACCCTGGGGGCCCCCCCCATCCCTGCCCTGTGGGTCAATGGCAGCTGGTCAACGGGGGGTTAAATAAGGGCTGGGTGGGAGCGAGGGGGCGGGCTTAAGCGGGGGGCGTGGCTTAAGAAGGGGGCGTGGTCAAAGAAGGCTCCACCCACCCTGGGGGCCCCCACCCCTCCCCCTATGGTGAATGGCAGTTGGTCAACGGGGGGTTAAACAAGGGCGGGGGGGGGGGAGGGAGCCCGGGGGGGCGGGGCTTAGTCAGGGGGCGGGGGCTTAATAAGGGGAGGGGCCACAACACGCTCCACCCACCGTGGGGCGGGGCTACGGGTCAAATAAGGGCTGGGGTGGAGATGGGGCGGGGCTTACAGGGGGCGGGGCTTAAACGGGGCGGGGCTTAAAGGGGGCTCAGCCTGGCCCCGCCCCCTTGTCTTAAAGAGACGGCGCCTCTCGTAGCATTAACCCCCAGTATCCCCCCCCCCCACACACACACACACACACACGACCCCCCTCCCCATGCGGGGGCGTGGCCCATCATTAACCCCACCCACCCCGGCGATCCCGCCCCCCCGTGGGCGTGTCACTGGGAGGCCACGCCCCCCCCTTCCTTAAAGGGGCGCCCCCTCCCACCCACCATCTCCTCCCCCCCCCAGTGGGGGCGTGGCCATCCCCTAACCCCGCCTCCCCCGGGTGACCCCACCCATCAGCGGGCGTGTCCTCGAGGGGACCCGCCCCCCTTTTCTTAAAGAGACACCGCCCCCTCTCCCACCATTCCCCTCCCCGTCCCATAACCCCGCCCCCTCCCCGCCCCGCCGGGCGTGTCCCCCGGAAGCCCCGCCCACCTCGAAGAGCTCTCCGGGCCGCAGGTGGGAGCGGCTGAAGACCAGGCCGTGGCAGTAGCCGGCCACCCGGGCGGCCCCCAGCCCCTCGGCCCCCAGCGCCACGTTCTGCCCGCAGCGGCCGTGGAAGCGCTGGCAGGGCCCGGGGGCTGCGGGGGGAGGGGGCGGTTAGGGCGGGGAGGGGCGTGGCCACCTGGGGGGCGTGGCACCACGGGGGGGGGGGGGGGTGGCACCAAGGGGGACAGGGAAGGGGGGAGGGGGCGGAGGGGGGGGACAGACGTGGCCCTGGGGGAAGGGGTGGGGTCACGGGGGGGAAGGGGCGTGGCCGCTGAGGGCGTGGCCCTCGGGGTGTGGCACTGGGGGCGTGGCACCAAGGGGGGGGGGGGCGCCTGCAGGGAGAAGGCGGGGAGAAGTCACACCGGGGGGGGCGTGGCACCAAGGGGCGGGGTCATGGGGGCGTGGCATCAATGGGCGGGGTCATGGGGTGTGGCGCCAAGGGGCGGGGTCATGGGGGCGTGGCCACTGGGGGCGTGGCACCAAGGGGGGGGGTCGCGGGGGGGAACGTGGCCATTGGGTGGTAGCACCAGGGGGGTGGGGTGGGGGCGTGGCCAGCGAGGGCGTGGCACTGGGGGGGGTCTGTGGGGAGAAGGGGCGGGGTCACGGGGGTGTGGCATAAGGGGGCGTGTCCCGGGGGGGTGGGGGGGGGGTGACACACACAGGGATGTGGGGACACAGGGGGACACGGACACACCGGGAGGGGGTGGCACTTGGGGGGGGGGGGGGTGGGTGGGGACACACGTCACCCATGGGGGGGACGTGTCATGGGGGGGACATGTCACACGGGGGGGGGAACATGTCACACGGGGGGGGGAACATGTCACACGGGGGGAAGGGGGACACGTCACACGGGGGGAAGGGGACACGTCACATGGGAAGGGGACACGTCACATGGGGGGGGTCACGTCACATGGGGGGGGGTCACGTCACATGGGGGGGGTCACGTCACATGGGGGGGGACACATGTCACACGGGGAGGGGACATGTCACATTGGGGGGGGACACACGTCACATGGGGGGGGGGCACATCACACGGGGGGGGACATGTCACCCCTGAGGGGACATGTCACATGGGGGGGGGGGGACATGTCACACGGGGAGGGGACACGTCACGTTGGGGGGGGTCATGTCACATGGGGAGGGGACACACACCACGGGGGGGGACACATGTCACACGGGGAGGGGACACACGTCACATGGGGGGGGGACATGTCACATGGGGAGGGGACACGTCACCCCTGGGGGGACATGTCACACGGGGGGGGGATGTGTCACACGGGGAGGGGACACGTCACGGGGGGGGGGACACGTCACGGGGGGGGGACACGTCACGGGGGGGGGACACGTCACATGGGGGGGGACACATTCACACGGGGGGGACACACATTCACACGGGGGGGGTCATGTCACCCCTGGGGGGACATGTCACGTTGGGGGGGGACACGTCACATGGGGGGGGGACACGTGACATTGGGGGGGGGACATGTCACATGCGGAGGGGACATGTCACATGGGGGGGGGGGTGTCACGTGCCCCCAGGAGGTGACCACGGTGACCACCCACCCCCCCCACCCTGGGGACACCGGCGCCGCCCCCCCCCCGCCGTGCCCTACCTGGGGAGGGGAGGGGACAGGCCTTCTCGGTGGCCCCGCTGGTGGCCAGGCTGTTGTCGGCCGGGCCGGTGGCCCCGGTGAGGGACACCTGGACGCACTGGCCGTAGAGATCCACCACCGCGTACACCTCTGCGGGGACGGGGACGGGGACACCCTCGGCCACCGCTCCCCCCCACCCCTGTCACCCACCAGCACGGTGGCACCGTCCCCCGCCACGGCCACGGGCCCATGACCCCCTCCATGTCCCCGTCCCCGTGTCCCCCTCCATGTCCCCCTCCATGTCCCTGTCCCCGTGTCCCCCTCCATGTCCCCCTCCATGTCCCTGTCCCCGTGTCCCCCTCCATGTCCCCGTCCCCGTGTCCCCCTCCATGTCCCCCTCCATGTCCCCGTCCCCATGACCCCCTCCATGTCCCCCTCCATGTCCCTGTCCCCGTGTCCCCCTCCATGTCCCTGTCCCTGTGTCCCCCTCCATGTCCCCCTCCATGTCCCCGTCCCCATGACCCCCTCCATGTCCCCCTCCATGTCCCTGTCCCCGTGTCCCCCTCCATGTCCCTGTCCCTGTGTCCCCCTCCATGTCCCCCTCCATGTCCCTGTCCCCATGACCCCCTCCATGTCCCCGTCACTGTGACCCCCTCCATGTCCCCGTCACCCCCTCCATGTCCCCGTCCCCGTGTCCCCCTCCATGTCCCCGTCCCCGTGACCCCCTCCATGTCCCCCTCCATGTCCCTGTCCCCGTGTCCCCCTCCATGTCCCCGTCCCCGTGTCCCCCTCTATGTCCCCCTCCATGTCCCTGTCCCCCTCCATGTCCCCCTCCATGTCCCCGTCCCTGTGACCCCCTCCATGTCCCCGTCCCCGTGACCCCCTCCATGTCCCCCTCCATGTCCCCGTCCCTGTGACCCCCTCCATGTCCCCCTGTCCCCCTCCATGTCCCCATCCCTGTGTCCTCCTCCATGTCCACATGTCCCCAGCCCCATGTCCCCATCACTGTGTCCCCCTCCGTGTCCCCCTCCATGTCCCCGTCCCCGTGACCCCCTCCATGTCCCCCTCCATGTCCCCGTCCCCCCCTCCATGTCCCCGTCCCCGTGACCCCCTCCATGTCCCTGTCCCCGTCCCCGTGACCCCCTCCATGTCCCCCTCCATGTCCCTGTCCCCATATCCCCCTCCATGTCCCCATGTCCCTGTCCCCATCCCTGTGTCCTCCACATTCCTGTCCCCATGTCCCCGTATCCCCTTCCACGTCCCCTTCCCCACGTCCCCATCCCTGTGTCCTCCTCCGTGTCCCCGTCCCCATGTCCTGCATGTCCATGTCTCCCTGTCCTTCTCCGTGTCCCCATGTCCATGTCCCCATTCCCGTGTTCTCCATGTCCCCGTCCCCATGTCCCCATCCCTGTGACCCCCTCCATGTCCCTGTCCCCATGTCCCCCTCCATGTCCACATCTCCCTGTCCCCACCCCTGTGTCCTCCTCATTCCTGTCCCCATGTCCCCGTCCCCTCCATGTCCCCCTCGCCATGTCCTTGTCCCCATGTCCCCACCATGCCCCCCCCGTGTCCCCCTGTGTGCTTCCCTGTCCCCAGGAGACCCCGGAGCATCCCAGGTCCCCGGGACGCAGCCCCCCCTTTCCCCCCATCCCCGTCCCCATGTCCCCACCATGTCCCTTGTGTCCCCGTCCCCATGTCCCCCTCCATGTCCCTGTCCCCATGTCCCCATCCCCGTGTCCCCCCCCATGTCCCCCTGTGTGCTTCCCTGTCCCCAGGAGACCCCGGAGCATCCCAGGTCCCTGGGACGTGACCCCCCCTGTGCCGACGCAGCCCCCCCTGTCCCCCCATCCCCGTGTCCCCATGTCCCCACCATGTCCCTTGTGTCCCTGTCCCCATGTCCCCCTCCATGTCCCTGTCCCCATGGCCCCGGCCCCATGGCCCCAGGGGACCCCAGACCATCCCAGGTCCCCGGGACGCGACCCCCCCTGTGCCGACGTAGCCCCCCCCGTCCCCCCACTCCCCATCCCCATGTCCCCATGTCCCCACCATGTCCCTTGTGTCCCTGTCCCCATGTCCCTTGTGTCCCTGTGCCCCCACCATGTCCCTGTCCCCATGGCCCCAGGGGACGCCAGAGCATCCCAGGTCCCCGGGACGTGACCCCCCCTGTGCTGACGCAGCCCCCCCTGTCCCCCCATCCCCGTCCCCGTGTCCCCATGTCCCCACCATGTCCCTTGTGTCCCCGGCCCCATGTCCCCCTCCATGTCCCTGTCCCCATGGCCCTGTCCCCATGGCCCCAGTGGACCCCAGACCATCCCAGGTCCCCGGGACGCGACCCCCCCTGTGCCGACGCAGCCCCCCCTGTCCCCCCACTCCCCGTCCCCGTGTCCCCACCACATCCCTTGTGTCCCTGTCCCCATGTCCCCCTCCATGTCCCTGTCCCCATGTCCCCATCCCCGTGTCCCCACCTGTCCCCCTGTGTCCCCCCATGTCCCCAGGAGACCCCGGAGCATCCCAGGTCCCCGGGACGCGACCCCCCCTGTGCCGACACAGCCCCCCCTGTCCCCCCATCCCCGTCCCCGTGTCCCCATGTCCCCACCATGTCCCTTGTGTCCCCGTCCCCATGTCCCCCTCCATGTCCCTGTCCCCATGTCCCCATCCCCGTGTCCCCCCATGTCCCCAGGAGACCCCGGAGCATCCCAGGTCCCCGGGACACGACCCCCCCCTGTGCCGACGCAGCCCCCCCTGTCCCCCCACTCCCCGTCCCCGTGTCCCCATGTCCCCACCACGTCCCTTGTGTCCCCATCCCCCCACCATGTCCCTGTCCCCATGTCCCTGTCCCCATGGCCCCGTCCCCATGGCCCCGTCCCCATGGCCCCAGGGGACCCCAGACCATCCCCAGACCCGCCCTGTGCCGACGCAGCCCCCCCCTGTCCCCCCACTCCCCGTCCCCACCACATCCCTTGTGTCCCCACCGCGTCCCCTCACCGGCCGGCAGCCCCGAGCAGGCGACGCCCTGGTCGGCGCCGTTGATGAAGTAGCGCAGGTCGCCCCGCGCCGTCCTCATCATCCCGATGCGCGACCCCGTCCCCAGCGAGTCCAGGTCGCAGCCGTAGTTGTTCCGCATGGTGTTGCCGTCCTGCATGATGGCCGTGCCGCTGCGGGGACACCGGCGGGGACACCCGGCGTTGGGGGGGGGACGCGGACAACACGAGGGGGGAGACGGGAGCCCGTGTCGGCACCAGGCGGGTGGCCCACGGGGAGCTGGGGTGGCCCGGGGTCCCCTGGGGACGTGGGGGGACACGGGGATGGCGATACGGGGACGGGGACGCAGCGGGGACAAGGGGACACCAGGATGGGGACACCGTGGAGGGACACGGCAGGGACGGGGACACCAAGGGGGGGACAATGGACCCCGTGTTGGCACCGTGCGGGTGGCCCACGGGGAGTCGGGGTGGCCCGGGGTCCTCTGGGGACGTGGGGGGACACAGGGATGGGGACGTGGCAGGGACAAGGGGACACCAGGATGGGGACACCAAGGACAAGACCTGGAGCCTTGGGGACCTTGGGGACAAGAGAGGGATGGACAAGGGACAGGGACCCCCGGAGGAACCTGGTGGCCCAGGAGAGCCCCTTGGGGCCCCAGGAGAGCCCCCGGGGGGACCCAGGCGGCCCCTTGGTGACAGAGGTGGCCCCTTGGGGACACCAAGGACAAGACATGGACCCTTGGGAACAAGAGAGGGATGGACAAGTGACAGGGACCCCCCCCAAGGGACCCCTGGAGGAACCTGGTGGCCCAGGAGAGCCCCTCGGGGACCCAGGTGGCCCCAGAGGGACCCAGGTGGCCCCCAGGGGACACCAAGCACAAGATGCGTCCCTTTGGGGACAGAAGGGGACCTTGGGGACACAGAAGGGGACCTTGGGGACAAAAGGATGGACAAGGGACGGGGACCCCCGGAGGAACCTGGTGGCCCAGGAGAGCCCCTTGGGGCCCCAGGTGGCCCCTGGGGGGACTGAGGTAGCCCCTTGGGGACCGAGGTGTGTGTGTCCCGTCCCCGTCCCCCCCCAGGTGACAGCGGTGTGTCCCCACCCAGGTGACAGCGGTGTCCCCCCCGCCCCACCTCAGCATCCAGGTGTCGTAGTCGATGTCCGTCATGGTGTTGGGGAACTCCAGGTCCTCGGGGCGGATGGCGGTGACGCCTGCGGGGACAAAGCCGGGGAGGTGGGGGGGGGACACATTTTGTGGGGGGGGTGGCAGGAGAGGGGGAGGGGTGCGGGGTGTGTGTCCCCCCCCCGCGGTGTCCCCTCCTGTCCCCTCTCACCCGCCTCGATGGAGCCGGACCAACGATCCACCATCTTCTGGATGACGATCTCGAAGAGCTCCCCGTCCCGCAGCGCCCTGGGGACACGGGGGTCACTGCGGGGGGGGGGGGGGGACGACACCCCAAAACCCTGGGGGGGGGACACGAGGGGGACAGGGGACCCCCCCCAGGGGGGTGCTGGGAGGCGGGGGGGAGCACCCCGAGGGGGGGATTTGGGGTGAAATGGGGCAGGTTTGGGGGCGCTGGGGCAGGGTCTGGGGCAGATTTGGGGGTGGAGGAGCAGATTTGGGGCAGGTTTGGGGACCCAGGGGCAGATTTGGGGGCGCGGGGGCAGATTTGGGGCAGATTTGGGGGTGGAGGAGCAGATTTGGGGCAGGTTTGGGGACCCAGGGGCAGATTTGGGGGCGCGGGGGCAGATTTGGGGCAGATTTGGGGGTGGAGGAGCAGATTTGGGGCAGGTTTGGGGGCGCAGGGGCAGATTTGGGGGCTCGAGGACAGGGTTTGGGGCAGATTTGGGGACCCAGGGGCAGATATGGGGCAGGTTTGGGGGCACAGGGGCAGATTTGGGGACCCAGGGGCAGATTTGGGGGCTCAAGGGCAGGGTTTGGGGCAGATTTGGGGACCCAGGGGCAGATATGGGGCAGGTATGGGGGCACAGGGGCAGATTTGGGGACCCAGGGGCAGATTTGGGGGCTCAAGGGCAGGGTTTGGGGCAGATTTGGGGACCCAGGGGCAGATTTGGGGCAGGTTTGGGGGCACAGGGGCAGATTTGGGGACCCAGGGGCAGATTTGGGGGCTCAAGGACAGGGTTTGGGGCAGATTTGGGGACCCAGGGGCAGATATGGGGCAGGTTTGGGGGCACAGGGGCAGATCTGGGGCAGGTTTGGGGACCCAGGGGCAGATTTGGAGGATCAGAGGCAGGTTTGGGGACTCGAGGGCAGGGTTTGGGGCAGATTTGAGGGTGCAGGGGCAGATTTGGGGCAGGTTTGGGGGCACAGGGGCAGATTTGGGGACCCAGGGGCAGGTTTGGGGGCGCTGGGACCAGCCTGGGGCAGATTTGGGGACCCGGGGGCCAGTTCGGGGCAGATCTGGGGGCTCGAGGACAGGGTTTGGGGCAGATTTGGGGGTTACAGGGGCAGTTTTGGGGACCTGGGGGCAGATTTGAGGGTCCAGAGACCAACCTGGGGCAGATTTGGGGACCCAGGGGCTGGTTTGGGGCAGATTTTTGGGGCCCAAGGTGGGGTTTTGGGGGTTTAGGATGGGTTTTGGGGCCCAGGGTGGGGTTTTTGGGGTTTAGGATGGGGTTTTTGGGTTTAGGATGGGGGGTTTTGGGGCTCAGCATGGGTTTTTGGGGCCCAGTGTGGGGTTTTTGGGGGTTTAGGATGGGTTTTTGGGGCCCAGTGTGGGGTTTTTGGGGCCCAGGATGGGGGGGTTTGGGGTTTAGTGTGGTGTTTTGGGGGTTTAGGGTGGGGTTTTGGGGGCCCAGGATGGGGTTTTATGGGCCCAGGATGGGGATTTTGGGGCCCAGGATGGGGGGGTTTGGGGTTTAGGGTGGGGTTTTGGGGTTTAGGATAGGTTTTTGGGGCCCAGGGTGAGTTTTTGGGGCCCAGGATGGGGTTTTTGGGGTTTAGGATGGGTTTTTGGGGGCCAGGATGGTGTTTCAGGGGTTTAGGATGGGGTTTTATGGGCCCAGGATGGGTTTTGGGGTTTAGGATGGGGGGTTTTCGGGGCCCAGGATGGGGGTTTTGGGGGTTTAGGGTGGGTTTTTGGGGCCCAGGATGGGGGTTTTGGGGGTTTAGGGTGGGTTTCGGGGCCCAGGGTGGGGGGTTTGGGGGCTCAGGATGGGTTTTGGGGTTTAGGATGGGGGGTGTTGGGGCCCAGGATGGGTTTTTGGGGCCCAGGAGGGGGGGTTGCAGCGCAGGGTGGGGGTTTTGGGGCTCAGGGTGGGGGTTTGGGGGTTTAGGATACGTTTTTGGGGCCCCGGATGGTGTTTCGGGGCCCAGGATGGGGGGTTTTGGGGTTTAGGATGGGGGGTTTTGGGGCCCAGGGTGGGTTTTTGTGGCACGGGGTGGGGGTTTTGGGGGTTTAGGATGGGTTTTGGGGCCCAGGATGGGGTTTTTGGGGCCCAGGATGGGGGGGTTTGGGGGTTTAGGGCGGGGTTTTGGGGCCCAGGATGGGGTTTTTGGGGTTTAGGATGGGGTTTTGGGGACCAGGGTGGGGTTTTTGGGGTTTATGATGGTGGGGTTTTTGGGGTTTAGGGCGGGTTTTGGGGCCCAGGATGGGGGTTTTGGGGGTTTAGGGCGGGGTTTTGGGGTTTAGGATGGGTTTTGGGGCCCAGGATGGGGTTTTTGGGGTTTAGGATGGGGTTTTTGGGGCCCAGGTGGGGTTTTTGGGGGTTTAGGATGGGTTTTGGGGCCCAGGGTGGGGGGTTTTTGGGGTTTAGGGTGGGTTTTGGGGGTTTAGGATGGAGTTTTTGGGGCCCAGGGTGGGGTTTTTGGGGGTTTAGGGCGGGGGGTTTTGGGGGTTTAGGATGGAGTTTTTGGAGCCCAGGGTGGGGTTTTTGGGGGTTTAGGATGGGGTTTTTGGGGCCCAGGGTGGGGTTTTTGGGGCCCAGGGTGGGGTTTTTGGGGGTTTAGGATGGGGTTTTTGGGGCCCAGGGTGGGGTTTTTGGGGGTTTAGGGCGGGGTTTTGGGGTTTAGGATGGGGTTTTTGGGGCCCAGGATGGGGGTTTTGGGGGTTTAGGATGGGTTTTGGGGCCCAGGGTGGGGTTTTGGGGGGGTTAGGATGGGTTTTGGGGTTTAGGATGGGGTTTTTGGGGCCCAGGGTGGGGTTTTGGGGTTTAGGATGGGGGGTTTTGGGGTTTAGGATGGGTTTTGGGGCCCAGGATGTGGTTTTTGGGGTTTAGGATGGGGTTTCTGGGGCCCAGGGTGGGGGGTTTTGGGGGTTTAGGGCGGGTTTTGGGGCCCAGGATGGGGTTTTTGGGGCCCAGGATGGGGTTTTTGGGGGTTTAGGGCGGGGTTTTGGGGGCGCCCCTGACCGGTTGGAGATGACGATGGCGTCGTTGAACTCGGAGCGGCAGTTCTGGCGCAGCGCCGTGCGCCCGCCGTTGGTGATGACGGCGTTGGTGCCGTGCAGGCGGTGGAAGCGCAGGTCGCTGGGGGAACCCCCCGGGGAGGGGCTTTCGGGGGACCCCGGGGTGTCACCCTCCGAGCCATCGCCCCCCACCGACGTCACCTCTGGGGGACGCACGCGCGCAGAGCGCCCGTCAACCCCAAGGCGGGGGGGGGGGGCTCCGGCACCCCAATATTGCCCCCGCCCCCCCCCCGGGGTCCCCGATGTCCCCCAAACCCAACACCCCGCTGTCCCCGGGTGCCCCAAACCCACCCCGGGATGTCCCCAAAGCCCCTCAAACGTCACGTCTGGTGTCCCCCAGGACCCCTGACCCCCCCAAACCCAACATCATGGTGTCCCCAATGTCCCCAGGCCCCCCAAAATGTACCCCCTGATGTCCCCAGGTCCCCCAAACCCACCCCCTGATGTCCCCAGGTCCCCCAAACCCCACTTCTGATGTCCCCAGGACCCCTTGTCCCCCCCAAACCCAACATCATGGTGTCCCCAATGTCCCCAAACCCACCCCCTGATATCCCCAGGTCCCCCAAACCCACCCCCTGATGTCCCCAGGTCCCCCAAACCCATCCCTTGATGTCCCCAAGCCCCCTCAAACTCCACTTCTGATGTCCCCAGGACCCCTTGTCCCCCCCAAACCCAACATCATGGGGTCCCCAATGTCCCCAGGCCCCCCAAAATGTACCTCCTGATGTCCCCAGGTCCCCCAAACCCAGACCTTGATGTCCCCAAGCCCCCTCAAACCCCACTTCTGATGTCCCCGGGACCCCTGTCCCCCCTCAACCCAACATCATGGTGTCCCCAATGTCCCCAAACCCACCCCTTGATGTCCCCAGGTCCCCCAAACCCACCCCCTGATGTCCCCAGGTCCCTCAAACCCATCCCTTGATGTCCCCAAGCCCCCTCAAACTCCACTTCTGATGTCCCCAGGACCCCTTGTCCCCCCCAAACCCAACATCATGGTGTCCCCCATGTCCCCAAACCCACTCCCTGATGTCCCCAGGCCCCCCCAAACATACCCCCGGATGTCCCCAGGTCCCTCAAACCCACCCTGTGATGTCCCCAGGACCCCTGTCACCCCCAAACCCACCTCCTGGTGTCCCCAACCCCCTCAAACCCACCTCTTGATGTCCCCAACCTCCCCAAACCCACCCCCTGCTGTCCCCAGGTCCCCCAAACCCACACCCTGATGTCCCCAAACCCCCCCAAAACTCCACCTCTGACCTCCCCGGTTGTGTGTCCCCCCCCCCCCCAAGCTCCAGTGTCCCCAGTAGCTCACCGCCGTCCTCCACGATGGTGGCCTGGGCGGCCTGGCCGTAGAGGTCCACCACGGCGTAGACGTTGGGGGGGACGTTCCAAGCGGCGGGTCCCTGCGCCGCCCCGTTGACGAAGAAGTGGAGGGTGCCATCGTCCCTGCGGACCACCCCCACCGTGTCCCCCGCCTGCAGGGGACACGCGTCACCCGGGGACAAGGGACACCGGAGGGGGGAGGTTGTCCCCTGCCCCACGGCCTCCGGGTTGTCCCCACCTTGAGGCGGTCGAGGTTGTGGCCGTACTCGTCCAGGACGGTGGTGCCGTTGTGCATCACCCCGTTGCCCGTCATCATCCAGGTGCCTGCGGGGACAGGGGACAGGGTTGGGGACACGAGCCGTGGAGGGGACGGTGGGTTGGGGACACCCAGGGGTGGCCGAGGGGACAGCTTGGGGGGGCTGGGGACGCCCTGGAGTGGCTGGAGATGCCCTGGGGACACCCTGGGGACAGCCTGGGATGGATGGGGACACCCTGCAGTGGCTCAAGGTGTCCTGGGGCCACCTTGGGGTGGTTTGAGATGGCCTGGGGACACCCCAGGGACATCTTGGGGGGGCTGGGGACGCCCTGGGGACAACCTGGAGTGGCTCAAGGTGTCCTGGGGACACCTTGGGGTGGTTTGAGATGGCCTGAGGACACCCCAGGGACATCTTGGGGGGGCTGGGGACGCCCTGGAGTGGCTGGAGATGCCCTGGGGACACCTTGGGGACAGCCTGGGATGGATGGGGACACCCTGGAGTGGCTCGAGGTGTCCTGGGGACACCTTAGAGCGGCTGGAGATGGTCTGAGGAGACACAGGGGTGGTTTGGGGACACCCTGGAGTGGTTAGAGACGGACTGAGGACACCCCAGGGACACCCTGGGATGGCCAGGGACACCCTAGAGTGGCTGGAGATGCCCTGGGGACACCCTGAGGTGGCTCAAGGTGGCCTAGGGACATCCTGGAGTGGCTGGGGACGCCCTGCGGAGACTCAGGAGTGGCTGGGGACACCCTGGGGACAGGTATTGACTCCATGGGGACATTGGGGACCCATGGGAACCCCTTGGAGATGCTGGGGACCCCACGGAGATGTTGGGAACCCCATGAGAACCCCAGGAAGATGTTGGGGACCCCACGGAGACCTCTCGGAGATGTCGGGGACGCCACGGTGACGTTGGGGACCCACCTGAGCGCAGGTTGGTCATGGTGGAGGGCAGCTGGAGGTAGGCGGGGTTGTGGGTGGTGACCCCGATCTCGATGGACCCCGCCCACTTGTCCACCATCTTGTCGATGCGGACCTGGAAGAGCTCGTTGTCCCGCAGCGCCCGGGCGCTCAGCACCACCCCGTGGTTGAAGTCGTCCGTGGCGCTGGGGACGGGGACACGGGGGACACCGCGTCACCAGGGGGATGAGGGACGGGTCCGGCACGTCAGCAGAGACGTGGGGACACCGCGTCAGCGGGGACGTGGGGGATGGGCCCATCACGTCAATGGGGACACAAAGACACCACATCGACGGGGACACCAGGGACGGGGACAGAAGGACACAACGTCAGTGGGGACACCAGGATGGGTCCATCACGTCACCAGGGACATCAAAGATGGGGACACAAGGACACAACATCAGTGGGGACACGGGGGTGGGTCCATCATGTCAACGGGGACACCAGGGACAGGGACCCAAGGACACAGCATCAGCAGGGACACCACGGATGGGTTCACCACGTCAACGGGGACATCAGGGTGGGGGACACCATGTCAATGGGAACGTGAGAGTTGGAGACACCATGTCAACGGTGACACCAGAAATAGGGCCACCACATCAATGGGGACACCGGGGACGGGGATGCCGGGGACGGGGCCAGCACGTCAAGAGGGACACCAGGGACGGGGACACCAGGACATCACATCAAGCAGGACGCTAAGGATGAGGACACCACGTCAACGGGGACGTCAGGGTTGGGGACACTACGTCAATGGGGACCCCGGGGTTGGGGACACCGGACACCACATCAACCAGGACATCAGGGACGGACCCATCACACCAAAGGGGACGCGGTCACTCGCTGTGACCACAAGGCCATCTCCAGCCCGCCGTGTCCCCAAGTCCCCCCAGACCCCCCTGTCCCCGTGTCACTCACTGTGGCCGCAGAGCCGTGCGTCCCTCGTTGACCACGGCCGCCTTCTGCCCGCAGTTGGGGTGGAAGAGGAGGCGGGGGGGCGGCGGTGGCCCGGCCGGTGGCCCAGCGGGGGGCTGAGGGGACACCGGGGGACGTCGGCCACCCTCGGGGGACAACGCCCTCAGGATGGCGTTGTTGCGGCGCAGGCGGTCGCTGTGGTTGTGGTTGTGGACGATGGTCACCTTCACCGCCATCCCGTAGAGGTCCACCACCCCGTAGACCACCAACGGGGTCAGCGTCGTCGCCACCCCTGGGGACGGGGACAGGGACGTCACCGCAGCCGCCCTGGGGACACCCTGGTCTCCTCAAGGTCATGGGGCATCAACGTCGGGGATGGCCCATGGATGGGGACATCCCCAAGAGCCACCCTGGTGTCCCCAAGGTCATGGGGTGTCAACATGGAGGATACCCCATAGACGGCAACGTCCCCAGGAGCCACCTTGGTGTCCCCTAGGTCATGGGGTGTCAACATGGGGGACGCCCCATGGATGGCGATGTCCCCAAGAACCACCTTGGTGTCCCCAAGGTCATGGGGCCTCAACATGGGGGACAATCCATGGGTGGGGACATCATCAAGAGCCACCTCGGTGTCCCTCAAGGACACGGGGCATCAACGTGGGGGACACCCCATGGATGGCGATGTCCCCAGGAGCCACCTTGGTGTCCCCAAGCTCACGGGGCCTCAACATAGGGGACACCCCATGGATGGGGACATCCCCAAGGTCACTGGGCGTCAACATGGGGGACAACCCATGGGTGGGGACACCACCAAGAGCCACCGTGGTGTCCCTCAAGGACACAGGGCATCGACGTGGGGGACACCCCATGGATGGCGATGTCCCCAAGAACCACCTTGGTGTCCCCAAGGTCACGGGGTGTCAACATGGGGGACGCCCCATGGATGGCGATGTCCCCAAGAACCACCTTGGTGTCCCCAAGGTCATGGGGCCTCAACATGGGGGACACCCCATGGGTGGGGACATCATCAAGAGCCACCTTGGTGTCCCTCAAGGACACGGGGCATCAACGTGGGGGACACCCCATGGATGGCGATGTCCCCAGGAGCCACCTTGGTGTCCCCAAGCTCACGGGGCCTCAACATAGGGGACACCCCATGGATGGGGACATCCCCAAGGTCACGGGGCATCAACATGGGGGACAACCCATGGGTGGGGACACCACCAAGAGCCACCGTGGTGTCCCTCAAGGACACAGGGCATCGACGTGGGGGACACCCCATGGATGGCGATGTCCCCAGGGGCCACCTTGGTGTCCCCAAGGTCACGGGGCCTCAACGTGAAGGACAATCCATGGGTGGGAACACCATCAAGAGCCACCGTGGTGTCCCTCAAGGACACGGGGCATCAACATGGGCGACACCCCATGGATGGCGATGTCCCCAAGAACCACCTTGGTGTCCCCAAGGTCACGGGGCCTCAACATGGGGGACACCCCATGGGTGGGGACACCCCCAAGAGCCACCGTGGCGTCCCTCCAGGACACGGGGTGCCAACGTGGCGGACGCCCCACGGGTGGGGACATCCCCAAGAGCCACCTCGGTGTCCCCGGGTCCCCTCCCATCCCCAGGGTGTCGATGGGGGGCCGCCGGGGGGCTGTGGGGGGGGGTGTCCCCACGTCCCCGCGGGTGTGTGTGTGTGTCCCCCCCCCGGGGTGTCCCCGTGCCCCCCACCTTGGTCGATGCCGTTGATGTAGAAGTGAAGGGCGTTGTTGGCTTTCCTGGTCAGCCCGATGTGGTCCCCTTCCTGCGGGGGGGGGGACACGCGGGGGACACAGGTGACAACGGGCCCCCCCCACATCCCCGGGGTGTCCTCGAGGGGTTGGGGGGCCAGGGACTGGGCGGGGGGGGGGGGGACACAACACCGGTGAGGACCCCCCAAACCCCTGCTGGGGACAGTGGGGACACGGGGGGGGGGACGACACAACACTGGGACACACCCCGGGGGGGAATGTTGGGGGTCCCGAGGTGGGGGGGGGGAGTTCTTCAGATTTTGGGGGGCCCGGGGGGGAATTCCTGATTTTGGGGGGGGCCTCAGGTGGTTTTTGGGGGGGTTCTGGGGGTGCTGGCGGGGGGAATTCCTGATTTTGGGGGGGCCCTGGGGAGGTTTTGGGAGCTTGTGCCGGGGGGGGGGGGGGTGTCCCAAGAAGTTGGGGGGGTCCCGAATTTTGGGGGGTGGGGGGGGTCGCGTTCAGGTGGTTTTGGGGGTCCCAGGGGGAGGTTGGGGGGGTCCCCCCGGTTTTGGGGAGGGCTCTCAGGGGAGTTTTGGGGGTCCCGGGGCAGGGGGGCATTGAGGGGGCATCCCCTTGATTCCGGGGGACCCCCGGGGGGGGATTTTAGTGGTGGGGGGGGGTCCCTCGATTCTGGGGGCCCCCCGGGGGGGGGGGGGCTTTGGGGGGGGTCCCCGAGGTGGGGGTCACTCCCGATTTTGGGGGGTCCCCCCAATCCTGGGAGGTTCTGGGTAGGTTTGGGGGGGGTCCTGGGGGGTTTTAGGGGTCCCGGGGGGGGTTTTAGGGATCCCGGGGGGGGGGGGAGGGTCCCCCCGATTTTGGGGGGCCCCCGGGGGGGTCACCTGCAGCTCGTCGAGGCTGAACTCGCAGTACTCGCGCCGCGTCCCCTTCCCGTTGGTCAGGATCCCGCAGCCGCTCATCATGATGGTGCCTGGGGGGGGGGGGTCACGACACAGTGGGGGGGTCATGACATGGTGGGGGGGGGGCCCCTACCCCGGGGGGGGCCCCCACCCCCCCTCTGAGGGGACCCAGGCATCCGGGAACCGCCCCCCCCCCCTTTAACAGGGGTTTTTGGGGACCCCCAACTCCATTCTTGGGGGCCTGGGGGGGGATCCTGGTGTCCCGGGGGGGACCCCACCATCGCCGGGGGGGGGGGATCAAGGCGTCTGGGGGGGGGGGGTCGCCATTCCCCTCTGGGGGGCACCCAGGTGTCTGTGGGGGGGGGTCTCTCAAGCATCTGAGCACCCAAATTAACCCCAACCACCAGCTCCTGGGGAGCCCCCTCCTCTCCCGAGGGGACCCAGGTGTCCAGGGGGGGGACCCCAGGTGTCCTGGGGGGGTCCTGGGCGTGGGGGGGGGGTCCCGGGCGTTGGGGGGGGGGTCCCGGGCGTTGGGGGGGGGGCCCACCGGAGCGGAGGTTGGTCATGGTGGCGGGGTACTCCAGGCTGTTGGGGTTATGGGCCGTCACCCCGATCTCGATGGAGCCCGACCATTTATCCACCAGTTTGTCGATACGGATCTGGGGGGGGGACACGGGGGTAAGTTGGGGGGGGGGGGGGGATAAACCCCCCAACACCCCCCCGGAGGCCCCCCATAGCCCCCTCCCCCCCACCCCCCGTACCCCATGGGACGCCCGGCTGCCCACAGGGCCCCCAAGGTGTCCCCAAAACGCCCTCGGGTCCCCAGTGTTGTCCCCAAGAGCCCCCCCCACACCCACCGGGACACCCCTGAGACCCCCCCCCCAGGACCCCCAGGATCTCTGTAAGCCCCCCCTCCCCCAGGACACTGGGGAGTCCCTTTTAAGGCCCCCCAGGACCCCGTAACACCCCCAGGACCCTTCTAAGGTCCCCATGGCCCCCCCTAAGACCCCACATCAGCCTCATTGGGCCCCCCAGGACCCCCCCAATGACCCCAGCCCCCCCCCAGGAGCCCTTAAAGGCCCCCAAAACCACTCCCAGGACCCCCCAAAACCCCCCAGGACCCCTCCAATGACCCCAAAGAACCCCCCCCAGGATCCCTTAAAGGCCCCCAGGACCCCCCCAAAAACGCCAGGACTCCCCAAAACCCCTCAGGACCCCCCCAAAACCCCCAGGACCCTCCCAGGAACCCAAACCCCACTCCCCCCCCCCCAGGACCCCTCCCAGGACCCCCCCAAAAAACCCCAGCCTCCCAAAAACCCCTCGGGACCCCCCAAAAGCCCCCAGGCCCCCTCCAATGACCCCCCCAAAAAAACCCAGGAGCCTCCCAAGGCCCCCAAAAGACCTGCAGGAGCCTCCCAGGACCCCCCAAAAAAACCCCCAGGACCCTCTCAGGAACCCAAACCGCCCCCCCCCCCCCCCAAGACCTCCTCCAATGACCCCCCCAAAAAAACCCAGGAGCCTCCCAGGACCCCCCAAGACCCTCCCGGACCCCTGGACCCCTCCAATGACCCCAAAAAAACCCCCCAGGATCCCTTGAAGGCCCCCAGGACCCCTCCCAGGACCCCCAAAATCCCCCCAGGATCCCTTAAAGGCCCCCAGGACCCCCCCAAAAACCCCAGGTCTCCAAAAACCCCTCAGGACCCCCCTAAAGCCCCCAGGCCCCTTCCAATGACCCCCCCAAAAAACCCCAGGAGCCTCCCAGGACCCCCCAGGACCCTCCCGGACCCCTGGACCCCACCAGTGACCCCAAAAAAACCCCCCCAGGATCCCTTAAAGGCCCCCAGGACCCCCCAAAAAAACCCAGGCCTCCCAAAAACCCCTCAGGACCCCCCAAAAGCCCCCAGGCCCCCTCCAACGACCCCCCCAAAAAAACCAGGAGCCTCCCAAGGCCCCCAAAAGACCTGCAGGAGCCTCCCAGGACCCCCCAAAAAAACCCCCAGGACCCTCTCAGGAACCCAAACCCCTCCCCCCCCCAAGACCTCCTTCCTCCAATGACCCCCCCAAAAAACCCCAGGAGCCTCCCAGGACCCCTCCCAGGACCCCCAAAATCCCCCCCAGGATCCCTTAAAGGCCCCCAGGACCCCCCCAATGACCCTAGGCCTCCCAAAAAACCCTCAGGACTCCCCTAAAGCCCCAGGCCCCCTCCAATGACCCCCCCAAAAAACCCCAGGAGCCTCCCAGGATCCCCCAGGACCCTCCCGGACCCCTGGACCCCACCAGTGACCCCAAAAAACCCCCCCAGGATCCTTAAAGGCCCCCAGGACCCCTCCCAGGACCCCCGAAAAAACCCCAGGACTCCCAAAAACCCCTCGGGACCCCCCCAAAAGCCCCCAGGCCCCCTCCAACGACCTCCCCAAAAAAACCCATGAGTCTCCCAAGGCCCCCAAAAGACCTGCAGGAGCCTCCCAGGACCCCCCAAAAAAACCCCCAGGACCCTCTCAGGAACCCAAACCCCACCCCCCCCACCCCTCCTCCAATGACCCCCCAAAAAAACCCCAGGAGCCTCCCAGGACCCCCCAGGACCCTCACGGACCCCTGGACCCCTCCAATGACCCCAAAACTCCCCCCCCAGGATCCCTTAAAGGCCCCCAGGACCCCTCCCAGGACCCCCCAAAAAAACCCCAGGCCTCCCAAAAACCCCTCAGGACCCCCCAAAAGCCCCCAGGCCCCCTCCAACGACCTCCCCAAAAAAACCCATGAGCCTCCCAAGGCCCCCAAAAGACCTGCAGGAGCCTCCCAGGACCCCCCAAAAAAACCCCCAGGACCCTCTCAGGAACCCAAACCCCACCCCCAAGACGTCCTCCAATGACCCCCCCAAAAAACCCCAGGAGCCTCCCAGGACCCCCCAGGACCCTCCCAGACCCCTGGACCCCTCCAATGACCCCAAAAAACCCCCCCAGGATCCCTTAAAGGCCCCCAGGACCCCTCCCAGGACCCCCAAAATCCCCCCCAGGATCCCTTAAAGGCCCCCAGGACCCCCCCAAAAATCCCAGGCCTCCCAAAAACCCCTCAGGACACCCCAAAAGCCCCCAGACCCCTTCCAATGACCCCCCCAAAAAACCCCAGGAGCCTCCCAGGACCCCCCAGGACCCTCCCGGACCCCTGGACCCCTCCAATGACCCCAAAAAACTCCCCCAGGATCCCTTAAAGGCCCCCAGGACCCCCCAAAAAAACCCAGGCCTCCCAAAAACCCCTCGGGACCCCCCAAAAGCCCCCAGGACTCCCAAAAACCCCTCGGGACCCCCCCAAAAGCCCCCAGGCCCCCTCCAACGACCTCCCCAAAAAAACCCATGAGCCTCCCAAGGCCCCCAAAAGACCTGCAGGAGCCTCCCAGGACCCCCCAAAAAAAACCCCAGGACCCTCTCAGGAACCCAAACCCCCCCCCCCCCCAAGACCTCCTCCAATGACCCCCCCAAAAAACCCCAGGAGCCTCCCAGGACCCCCCAAGACCCTCCCGGACCCCTGGACCCCTCCAATGACCCCAAAACCCCCCCCCAGGATCCCTTAAATGCCCCCAGGACCCCTCCCAGGACCCCCGAAAAAACCCCAGGCCTCCCAAAAACCCCTCAGGACCCCCCAAAAGCCCCCAGGCCCCCTCCAACGACCCCCCCAAAAAAACCCAGGAGCCTCCCAAGGCCCCCAAAAGACCTGCAGGAGCCTCCCAGGACCCCCCAAAAAACCCCCCAGGACCCCCAAAATCCCCCAGGACCCCCCCCCCCCCCCGGGCACCTCGAACATCTCGCCGTCGCGCAGGGGCCGGTTGGTGAGGACGACGCCGTTGTTGAACTCGTCGAGGGGCCGCCGGCGCTCGGCCGTCTTGTGCCCATTGCTCAGCTTGATGAGGGCCCCGCACTTCTCGTGGAACAGCAGCGCCTCATTGGACAGCGCGGCCCCGGGGCCCGCCCACGCCGCGCCTGGGGGGGGGGGGAGGGGGGGGGGAGGAGCCACGCCCACTCAGGGAGAGGCCACGCCCCACCCCCCCAAACCCCCCCCCCACCCGTTCGTTAAGGCGATTAAAAAAGGGACAAGCTCCCGCCCCCCCCCGCCCCTTTCCGGGGTGGGCCACGCCCCCTTGGGAAGACCACGCCCCCTACTGGGAGAGGCCACGCCCCCTAGAACACCCCCCCATTCATTAAGACAAGGGGGAGAGGCTCCGCCCCCTTGGGAAGACCACGCCCCCCAGAACACCCCCCATTCATTAAGACAAAGGGGAAGGCTCCGCCCCCTGGGGTGGGCCACGCCCCCTTGGGAAGACCACGCCCCCTATTGGGAGAGACCACGCCCCCCAGAACACCCCCCCATTCATTAAGACAAGGGGGAGAGGCTCCGCCCCCTTGGGAAGACCACGCCCCCTATTGGGAGAGGCCACGCCCCCCAGAACACCCCCCCATTCATTAAGACAAGGGGGAGAGGCTCCGTCCCCTTGGGAAGACCACGCCCCCCAGAACACCCCCCATTCATTAAGACAAAGGGGAAGGCTCCGCCCCCTGGGGTGGGCCACGCCCCCTGAAGAGGCCACACCCCTTATTGGGAGAGGCCTCGCCCCCACTCATTAAGGCAAAAGGGAAGCTCCGCCCCCTGTGTGGGCCACGCCCCCTTTGGAGGACCACGCCCCAGATAGGCCACACACCCCCCCATTGAGACAGAGGCCACTTGGTCCCAGTGCTGGCCCCACCCACCAACAGGCCACGCCCCCAGGGAAGGCCCCACCCACGAATAGGCCCCACCCCCTTCGAAGAGGCCAGGCCCTTCCCCAGCCCCGCCCCCTTTGGAGCTGACCCCACCCACTCCCCATTCAAGCCATGCCCCCCCCCCCGGGAGTGGGGCAAAGGCTCCGCCCCCCGGGGACAAGCCCCGCCCACTCCCATTCACAGATAGGGCTCCATGGCCCCGCCCCCCGGGTTAGGCCCCGCCCCCGTCACTCACCGCCCTCGGGGGGGTCCAGGCTGTCGGGGAACTTGTCGGGACGGGGCTGGGCCCGGGGGGGGGCTGGGGCGGGGGGCAGCGCTGGGCGGGGGGGGGCACCAGTCACACCAGTGCTCCCAGTGACGGCCCCCGGTACCCTCCCAGTAACCCCAGTGCTCCCAGTAACAGCTCCCAGTACCCGCCCAGTGCTCCCAGTAACACCCAGTAATGCCCCCCCAGTCACACCAGTGCTCCCAGTGACGGCCCCGGTACCCTCCCAGTAACCCCAGTGCTCCCAGTACCTGCCCAGTGCTCCCAGTAACACCCAGTAATGCCCCCCCAGTCACACCAGTGCTCCCAGTGACGGCCCCGGTACCCTCCCAGTGCTCCCAGTAACACCCAGTAATGCTCCCCCAGTAACCCCAGTGCTCCCAGTGACGGCCCCGGTACCCTCCCAGTAACCCCAGTGCTCCCAGTAACAGCTCCCAGTATCCTCCCAGTGCTCCCAGTAACGACCCTGGTACTCTCCCAGTACTCTCCCAGTGCTCCCAGTAACACCCACTAATGCTCCCCCAGTAACACCAGTGCTCCCACTAACGACCCCAGTACCCTTCCAGTGCTCCCAGTAATACCCAGTAATGCTCCCCCAGTAACCCCAGTGCTCCCAGTAATGACCCCAGTACCCTCCCAGTAATCCCAGTGCTCCCAGTAATGGTCCCCAGTACTCTCCCAGTGCTTCCAGCAACAGTCCCAGTAACCCCAGTACTCCAAGTAATGCCTCCCAGTCACACCAGTGCTCCCAGTAACGCCTCCCAGTATCTTCCCAGTGCTTCCAGTAACACCCAGGAGTGCCACCCCAGTAACAACAGTGCTCCCCGTAACGGCTCCCAGTACCCTCCCAGTGCTCCCAGTAATGGCCCCAGTACCCTCCCAGTAGCCCCAGTGCTCCCAGTAACGACCCCAGTACTCTCCCAGTGCTCCCAGTAACACCCACTGACACCCCCAGTAACGCCCCAGTGCTCCCAGTACCCCCCCAAATCTCCCCAACACCCCCAAATCCCCCCCATCACCCCT
>NW_026961806.1:0-34929 GCF_963924245.1 Chroicocephalus ridibundus
GAGGGATGGATGGAGGGATGGAGGGATGGAGGGAGGGATGGAGGGAGGGAGGGATGGAGGGATGGAGGGAGGGATGGAGGGATGGAGGGATGGAGGGATGGATGGAGGGATGGAGGGATGGAGGGAGGGATGGAGGGAGGGATGGAGGGATGGAGGGATGGAGGGATGGAGGGATGGAGGGATGGAGGGAGGGAGGGATGGAGGGATGGAGGGAGGGATGGAGGGATGGAGGGATGGAGGGATGGATGGAGGGAGGGATGGAGGGATGGATGGAGGGAGGGAGGGATGGAGGGATGGAGGGAGGGATGGAGGGATGGAGGGATGGAGGGATGGATGGAGGGATGGAGGGATGGATGGAGGGATGGAGGGATGGAGGGAGGGATGGAGGGATGGATGGAGGGATGGAGGGATGGAGGGAGGGAGGGAGGGATGGAGGGATGGATGGAGGGAGGGAGGGATGGAGGGATGGAGGGATGGATGGAGGGATGGAGGGATGGAGGGATGGATGGAGGGATGGAGGGATGGATGGAGGGAGGGAGGGATGGAGGGATGGAGGGATGGAGGGAGGGATGGAGGGATGGAGGGATGGATGGAGGGATGGAGGGAGGGATGGAGGGATGGAGGGATGGAGGGATGGATGGAGGGATGGAGGGATGGAGGGATGGATGGAGGGAGGGATGGAGGGAGGGAGGGATGGATGGAGGGAGGGATGGAGGGAGGGAGGGAGGGAGGGATGGAGGGATGGAGGGATGGATGGAGGGAGGGAGGGATGGAGGGAGGGATGGAGGGATGGAGGGATGGAGGGATGGAGGGATGGAGGGATGGAGGGAGGGATGGAGGGAGGGATGGAGGGATGGAGGGATGGAGGGAGGGAGGGATGGAGGGATGGAGGGATGGAGGGAGGGAGGGATGGAGGGATGGAGGGAGGGATGGAGGGAGGGATGGAGGGATGGAGGGATGGAGGGATGGAGGGATGGAGGGAGGGAGGGAGGGATGGAGGGAGGGATGGAGGGATGGAGGGATGGAGGGATGGAGGGAGGGATGGAGGGAGGGAGGGATGGAGGGATGGATGGAGGGATGGAGGGATGGAGGGATGGAGGGATGGATGGAGGGATGGAGGGATGGAGGGATGGAGGGAGGGATGGAGGGATGGAGGGATGGAGGGATGGAGGGAGGGAGGGATGGAGGGATGGAGGGAGGGATGGAGGGATGGAGGGAGGGATGGAGGGAGGGATGGAGGGATGGAGGGAGGGATGGAGGGATGGAGGGAGGGATGGAGGGATGGAGGGATGGAGGGAGGGAGGGATGGAGGGATGGAGGGATGGAGGGAGGGAGGGATGGAGGGATGGAGGGATGGAGGGAGGGATGGAGGGATGGAGGGATGGAGGGATGGAGGGAGGGATGGAGGGATGGAGGGATGGAGGGATGGATGGAGGGATGGAGGGATGGAGGGAGGGATGGAGGGAGGGAGGGATGGAGGGATGGAGGGAGGGATGGAGGGATGGAGGGATGGAGGGATGGATGGAGGGATGGAGGGATGGAGGGAGGGATGGAGGGAGGGATGGAGGGATGGAGGGATGGAGGGATGGAGGGATGGAGGGAGGGAGGGATGGAGGGATGGAGGGAGGGATGGAGGGATGGAGGGATGGAGGGATGGATGGAGGGAGGGATGGAGGATGGATGGGGGAGGGAGGGATGGAGGGATGGAGGGAGGGATGGAGGGATGGAGGGATGGAGGGATGGATGGAGGGATGGAGGGATGGATGGAGGGATGGAGGGATGGAGGGAGGGATGGAGGGATGGATGGAGGGATGGAGGGATGGAGGGAGGGAGGGAGGGATGGAGGGATGGATGGAGGGAGGGAGGGATGGAGGGATGGAGGGATGGATGGAGGGATGGAGGGATGGAGGGATGGATGGAGGGATGGAGGGATGGATGGAGGGAGGGAGGGATGGAGGGATGGAGGGATGGATGGAGGGATGGAGGGATGGAGGGGGATGGAGGGATGGAGGGATGGATGGAGGGATGGAGGGAGGGTGGAGGGATGGAGGGATGGAGGATGGATGGAGGGATGGAGGGATGGAGGGATGGATGGAGGGAGGGATGGAGGGAGGAGGGATGGATGGAGGGAGGGATGGAGGGAGGGAGGGAGGGAGGGATGGAGGGATGGAGGGATGGATGGAGGGGGGGGATGGAGGGATGGAGGGATGGAGGGATGGATGGAGGGATGGAGGGATGGAGGGATGGATGGAGGGATGGATGGAGGGATGGAGGGATGGAGGGATGGATGGAGGGAGGGTGGAGGTGGAGGAGGGAGGGATGGAGGGATGGATGGAGGGATGGAGGGATGGATGGAGGGATGGAGGGATGGGGATGGGGGAGGGATGGAGGGATGGAGGGATGGAGGGATGGATGGAGGGATGGAGGGATGGATGGAGGGATGGAGGGATGGATGGAGGGATGGAGGGATGGAGGGATGGATGGAGGGAGGGATGGAGGGAGGGAGGGAGGGAGGGATGGAGGGATGGAGGGATGGAGGGAGGGAGGGATGGACGGACGGACAGTGGGCTCCACCCCCCAGATGACCTTTGACCTCCGGCCTTTCCCCCCCCCCAGGAGAGCTACGAGTTGGGGCCCCGGGGCAAGGCCCCGCCCCCCGCCCCGAAAGGGCGTGGCCGCCGCAAGCAGGAGAAGCTGGAGGACATGAAGAAGGAGATGGATGTGGTACGGGGGGGGGGGGAGGGGAAACTGGGAGGGACTGGGAGGGTCAACAAGGGGGACTGGGGGGTCAATGGGGGGCACTGGGAGGTCAACTGGGAGGAGTGGGAGGTCAACTGGTGGCACTGGAGGGTCAACAAGGGGGACTGGGGGTCAATGGGGGGCACTGGGAGGTCAACTGGGAGGAGTGGGAGGTCAACTGGTGGCACTGGGAGGTCAACAAGGGGGACTGGGGGTCAATGGGGGGCACTGGGAGGTCAACTGGGAGGAGTGGGAGGTCAACTGGTGGCACTGGGAGGTCAACAAAGGGAACTGGGAGAGACTGGGGGGGGTCGACGGGGGGACACTGGGAGGGACTGGGAGGGACTGGGGGCAGCAGGGGTCAATGGAGGCAACCGGGACAGTCAGTGGTGGCAACTGGGAGGGACTGGGAGGTCAAGGCGGGAACTGGGAGGGTCGACGGGGAGAACTGGGAGGCGAAGCCTGGGGCGGCGGGCGGGGCGGCGAGGGCACTGGTCTATACTGGGAGGCACTGGGAGGCCCGGGGCTGAGGCGGGCGCCCCCCAGGACGACCACAAGCTGGACATCAACGACTTGGAGGTCAAGTACGGCACCAGCGTCACCAAGGTGGGGGGGGGACACGACCCCCAACCTCTGCCCCACATCCTCCCCAAGAGCCCCACAGCCCCCCCCACATCACCACCCTCTGACCCCCAACCCCGTTGACCCCCCCGTCGAGACCATTGACCCCCCCCCACAACCCCATTGAGCCCATCGACCCCCTTGACCCACACAACCCCCTTGACCCCATTGACCCCACTGATCCCACCAACCCCGTTGACCCCATCAACCCCCTTGACCCCCATCCACCCCATTGACCCCATTGACCCCACCAACCCCATTGACCCCACTCACCCCCACAACCCCATTGACCCCCATCAACCCCACTGATCCCACCAGCCCCATTGACCTCCATCAACCCCATTGACCCCACTGACCCCATCAACCCCGTTGACCCCCCCCAACCCCATTGACCCCACTGATGCCCCACAACCCCATTGATCCCATCAACCCCATTGACCCCCATAACCCCACTGATCCCACCAACCCCATGGACCCCACCAACCCCACTGATCCCACCAATCCCACTGACCCCCCACAACCCCGTCGACCCCCATCGACCCCATTGATCCCACCAGCCCCATTGACTCCATTGACCCCACTGACCCCATTGACCCCCATAACCCCATTGACCCCACCAACCCCATTGACCCCCATCGACCCCACTGATCCCACCAACCCCATGGACCCCACCAACCCCATTGACCTCATCAACTCCACTGACCCCATTGACCCCCATCAACCCCACTGATCCCATCAACCCCATTGACCCCACTGACTCCACCAACCCTCTTGGCCCCGCCTACCCCATTGATCCCACCAACCCCATTGACCCCCATAACCCCACTGACCCCATCGACCCCGCCAACCCCATCCACCCCACCTACCCCATTGATCCCACCAACCCCATTGACCCCACTGACCCCACGAACCCCATTGACCCCCATAACCCCATTGACCCCAACAACCCCATTGACCCCATCAACCCCATTGCCCCCATCAACCCCATCGACCCCATTGACCCCATCAACCCCATTGATCCCACCAACCCCATCAACCCCATTGACCCCACCAACCCCATGGACCCCATCAACCCCATCGACCCCATTGACCCCACCAACCCCATGGACCCCATCAACCCCATCGACCCCATTGACCCCACCAACCCCACTGACCCCCATAACTCCATTGACCCCACCAACCCCATGGACCCCCATAACCCCATTGACCCCACCAACCCCATTGACCGCATCAACCCCATCGACCCCATTGACCCCACCAACCCCATTGACCCCCATAACCCCATTGATCCCATCAACCCCATTGACCCCATCAACCCCATTGATCCCCATAACCCCATCGACCCCATTGACCCCACCAACCCCATTGACCCCCATAACTCCATTGACCCCACCAACCCCATTGACCCCACCAACCCCATTGACCCCACTGACCCCACGAACCCCATTGACCCCATCAACCCCATTGATCCCATCAACCCCATCGACCCCACTGACCCCAACAACCCCATTGATCCCATCAACCCCATGGACTCCATCAACCCCATTGACCCCACCAACCCCATTGACCCCATCAACCCCATCGACCCCATTGAACCCACCAACCCCATTGACCCCCATAACCCCATTGACCCCACCAACCCCATCGACCCCACCAACCCCATTGATCCCCATCGACCCCATTGACCCCACCAACCCCATTGACCCCACCAACCCCATTGACCCCATCAACCTCATTGACCCCATTGACCCCACCAACCCCATCCACCCCACCAACCCCCTTGACCCCCTTGACCCCGTGACCCCACTTGACCCCGGCAGGGCCTGGCGGAGGCGGTGGCGGCCGAGCGGCTCTTACGGGATGGCCCCAACGAGCTCCGCCCCCCCCGCGGGACCCCCGAGTGCGTCAAGTTTGGGCGGCAACTGGCCGGGGGGCTCCAGTGCCTCATGTGGGTGGCGGCCGCCATTTGCCTCATCGCCTACGGCGTGCAGGAGGGGGAGGGGGACCGCGGCAGCTCCGACAACGTACGCCAGACACCTGGGTCCATCTTGGCTTGGAGGGGGGGGGGGGGGGGGGGGGGGGGCGGAACATCTGGGTCTAATTTTGGGGGGAGCATTTGGGTCCATCCTGGAGGGTGGGGAACGCGTAGGTCCATGGGTTGAGGAGCACTTGGGTCCATCTGGGGGAACATGTGGGTCCCTCTGCGGTGGAGAACATCTGGGGGAACATCTGGGTCCATCTTGGGGGCGGGAACGTGTAGGTCTATGGGTTGAGGAGCACCTGGGTCCATCTGGGGAGACATCGGGGTCCACCTGGGAGAACATCTGGGTCCATCTGGGAGAACATCTGGGTCCATCTTGGAGGGACACTTGGGTCCAGCTTGGAGGGGGGCACCTGGGTCCATCTGGGGGTCCGTCTAGGGGAACATCTGGGTCCACCTGGAGGAACATCTGGGTCCACCTGGAGGAAGATCTAGGTCCGTCTCGGGGCGGACACATGGGTCCACGGGTTGGGGGCCACCTGGATCCATCCTGGGAGGGGGACACTTGGCCCCGCCTTTTGGGGGGGGCCCACACCTAGACCCATCTAGGAGAACATCCGGGTCCAACGTGGGGGTCACCTGGAAGCCAGAGACCCTCAAGAAGGAGGAAAGAACTTGTGGGGATCCGGAGGGAGAATCAAGATGCCGGGGACCATCTTGAGGGTGGGGGCGGGACACCCCTGCGGCTGGAAGGGAGCACCCCAGACCCCTGGGGGGTGGGGGGGTGGGGGGGGGGTGGGGGGTCCCATCCTGTCTCCACCCCCCCCCCACCCCCCAGCTGTACCTGGCCATCGCCCTCATCGCCGTGGTGGTGGTCACCGGTTGCTTCGGCTACTACCAAGAATTCAAGAGCACCAACATCATCGCCAGCTTCAAGAACCTCGTCCCTCAGGTGGGGCCACCCGGACGCCGGGGTTTCCTTCCCCCTCCCCCACCCCCCCACCCCCACCCCCACCCACCCCCGGGGTCCTTTTGTCACCTCCAGCAAGCCACCGTCATCCGGGAAGGTGACAAACTCCAGATCAACGCCAACGAGCTGGTGGTGGGCGACCTGGTGGAGATCAAAGGAGGGGACCGGGTCCCCGCGGACATCCGCGTCATCGCCGCTCAGGGGTGCAAGGTGGGCTGGGCCGTCGGGGGGGCCTTTGGGGTGGGGTGGGGTGGGGTGGGGTGGGGTGGGGTGGGGGGGTTGCCCCGACGCTTGGGTTCCCCCACCTCGGGGACGAGCCGGTGTCCTCCCGCCCCCGCCTCCAGGTGGACAACTCGTCGCTGACGGGGGAGTCGGAGCCCCAGACGCGCTCCCCCGACTGCACCCACGACTCGCCCCTGGAGACCCGCAACATCGCCTTCTTCTCCACCATGTGCCTGGAAGGTGGGTCCCGTCTAGGGGAACATCTGGGGCCACCTGGAGGAACACCTGGGGCCATCTCGGGGTGGGGGGGAAACGCGTGGGATCCATGGCTTGAGGAGCACCTGGGCCCGTCTGGGGGAACATGTGGGTCCATCTGCGGTGGAGAACATCTGGGCCCGTCTGGGGTAACATCTGGGTCCATCTGCGGTGGAGAACATCTGGGTCCATCTGGGAGAACATCTGGGTCCATCTTGGAGGGACACTTGGGTCCAGCTTGAGGCACAGTGGGGTCCAGCTTGGAGGGGGGCACCTGGGTCCATCTGGGGTCCGTCTAGGGGAACATCTGGGTCCACCTGGAGGAAGATCTGGGTCCATCTGTGGTAGAGAACATCTGGGTCCATCTGGGAGAACATCTGGGTCCACCTGGAGGAACATCTGGGTCCGTCTCGGGGCGGACACATGGGTCCACGGGTTGGGGGCCACCTGGATCCATCCTGGGAGGGGGACACTTGGCCCTGCCTTTTGGGGGGCCACACCTAGACCCATCTAGGAGAACATCTGGGTCCAACTTGGGGGGCCACCTGGAAGTTAGAGACCCTCAAGAAGGAGGAACTTGTGGGGCTCTGGGGAAGAATCAAGATGCCCGGGATCATCTCGGGTTGCGGGGGGGTGGGGAGGGAGGGGGGGGTTGTGTCTGGGACCCACCTGGACCTCTGGGTCCCATCAACCCCACCCGTGTGGGTCCTCTTAGGGACGGCCATGGGCTTGGTGATCAACACGGGGGACCGGACCATCATCGGCCGCATCGCCAGCTTGGCTTCGGGGGTGGAGAACGAGAAGACCCCCATCGCCATCGAGATCGAGCACTTCGTCGACATCATCGCCGGCCTCGCCATCTTCTTCGGCGCCACCTTCTTCGTGGTGGCCATGGTCATCGGTTACCCCTTCCTCCGGGCCATGGTCTTCTTCATGGCCATCGTCGTGGCTTACGTCCCCGAGGGGCTGCTGGCCACCGTCACGGTATGGCTTGGGGCATTGGGGGGGGAGGGGTGGGTTGGAGCTAGAGGGCTGTGGGTCCCATCGTGAACTATGGGTGCTGTGGGAGCCTTGGGGGGGTCTTCACTGGCCCATGGGGCTCACCTGGGACCCTTGAGGTCCATCACGAGCCATGGGTGCTATGGGGGACCTGAGGGTCTTCATGGACCCATGGGGCTCACCTGGGACCCTTGAGGTCTCTGTGGGTCCATCACAAACCATGGGGGACCAGAGGGTCTTCATGGACCCATGGGGCTCACGTGGGACCCTTGAGGTCTCCGTGGGTCCATCACAAGCCATGGGGGACCTGAGGGTCTTCATGGACCAATGGGGCTCACCTGGGACCCTTGAGCTCCATCACGTGCTATGGGGGACCTGAGGGTCTTCATGGCCCCATGGGGCTCACCTGGGTCCCTTGAGGTCCCCATGGGTCCATCACAAACCATGGGGGACCTGAGGGTCTTCATGGACCCATGGGGCTCACCTGGGACCCTTGAGCTCCATCACGAGCCATGGGTGCTATGGGGGACCTGAGGGTCTTCATGGCCCCATGGGGCTCACCTGGGGCCCTTGAGGTCCATCATGTGCTATGGGGGACCTGAGGTTCTTCATGGACCCATGGGGCTCACCTGGGGCCCTTGAGGTCCATCATGTGCTATGGGGGACCTGAGGTTCTTCATGGACCCATGGGGCTCACCTGGGGCCCTTGAGCTCCATCACGAGCCATGGGTGCTATGGGGGACCTGAGGGTCTTCATGGCCCCATGGGGCTCACCTGGGACCCTTGAGGTCCCCATGGGTCCATCACAAACCATGGGGGACCTGAGGGTCTTCATGGCCCCATGGGGCTCACCTGGGACCCTTGAGGTCTCTGTGGGTCCATCACAAACCATGGGGGACCTGAGGGTCTTCATGGACCCATGGGGCTCACCTGGGACCCTTGAGATCTCCGTGGGTCCATCACAAACCATGGGGGACCTGAGGGTCTTCATGGCCCCATGGGGCTCACCTGGGACCCTTGAGGACCATCACGAGCCATGGGTGCTATGGGGGACCTGAGGGTCTTCATGGCCCCATGGGGCTCACCTGGGACCCTTGAGCTCCATCACGTGCTATGGGGGACCTGAGGGTCTTCATGGCCCCATGGGGCTCACCTGGGACCCTTGAGGTCCCCATGGGTCCATCACAAACCATGGGGGACCTGAGGGTCTTCATGGACCCATGGGGCTCACCTGGGACCCTTGAGGTCTCCGTGGGTCCATCACAAACCATGGGGGACCTGAGGGTCTTCATGGCCCCATGGGGCTCACCTGGGGCCCTTGAGCTCCATCACGAGCCATGGGTGCTATGGGGGACCTGAGGGTCTTCATGGCCCCATGGGGCTCACCTGCGGCCCTTGAGCTCCATCATGAGCCGTGGGTGCTATGGGGGACCTGAGGGTCTTCATGGCCCCATGGGGCTCACCTGGGACCCTTGAGGTCCATCACGTGCTATGGGGGACCTGAGGGTCTTCATGGCCCCATGGGGCTCACCTGGGACCCTTGAGGTCCCCATGGATCCACCACAACCCAGCGGTGCCATATGGGTCCCTACGCTTCCATGGGCACCACCAGCTTTCCTGGAGGTCCCCACACCTCCCAGGCCACCCCAGGACCTCCAGGAGATCCCCGAAGATCCCCCCGGGGTGGGACCGGAGGAAGTCCCGAGGTTGCCCAAGGTTGCGCTGAGGGCCTTCGGTCTCCCCCCGCCCCCCCAGGTTTGCCTCTCGTTGACGGCGAAGAGGTTGGCGAGGAAGAACTGCGTGGTGAAGAACCTGGAGGCCGTGGAGACCTTGGGCTCCACCTCCGTCATCTGCTCCGACAAGACGGGGACCCTCACCCAGAACCGCATGACGGTGGCCCACCTCTGGTTCGACAACCGCATCCACGCGGCCGACACCACCGAGGACCAGTCGGGTGAGCCCCCCCCGAGCCCAGCCCCCCACCCCAAGAGGTCACCACCCCCCACCCCACCCCACGTCGCCACGTCCCACCGCCGCCGTCCCGCCCCACAGGGCAGAGCTTCGACCAGTCCTCGGAGACCTGGACCATGCTGAGCCGCGTCCTCACCCTCTGCAACAGGGCCCAGTTCAAGCCCGGCCAGGACGACGTCCCCGTGGCCAAGGTTGGGGGGCGGGGGGGGGGGGAGGCCCCCACGGGCCCTCTAGGGGCCCTCTATGGGGCTGGGAGGGGCATATAGGGGATGAGAACCCCCATAGGGGCCCTCTATGGGGCTGGGAGGGGTGTATAGGGGATGAGAACCCCCATAGGGGCCCTCTATGGGGCTGGGAGGTCTCTATAGGGGCCCTCTATGGGGCTGGGAGGGGTGTAGAGGGGCCCTCTATGGGTCTAGGAGAGGCATGTAGAGGTCAAGAACCCCCACAGGGGCCCTCTATGGGGCTGGGAGGGGCGTGTAGGGGCCCTCTATGGGGCTGGGAGGGGCATATAGGGGTCGACAACGCCCATAGGGGCCCTCTATGGGGCTGGGAAGGGTGTAGAGGGGCCCTCTATGGGTCTAGGAGGGGCGTGTAGGGGGTGAGAACCCACATAGGCACCATCTATAGGGCTGGGAGGGGGCTATAATAACCCTCTGTGGGGCTGGGAGGGGAGTGTAAGGGTCAACAACGCCCATAGGGGCCCTCTATGGGGCTGGGAGGGGCGTATAGGGGATGAGAACCCCCATAGGGCCCTCTATGGGGCTGGGAGGGGCATGTAGGGGCCAAGAACCCCCATAGGAGCCCTCTATGGGGCTGGGAGGGGCATATAAGGACCCTCTGTGGGGCTGGGAGGGGCGTATAGGGGATGAGAACCCCCACAGGGGCCCTCTATGGGGCTGGGAGGGGCATATAAGGACCATCTGTGGGGCTGGGAGGGGCGTATAGGGGTCGACAACCCCCACAGTGGCCCTCTATGGGGCTGGGAGGGGCGTACAGGGGATGAGAACCCCCATAGGGGCCCTCTATGGGGCTGGGAGGGGTGTAGAGGGGCCCTCTATGGGGCTGGGAGGGGCGTGTAGGGGGCGAGAACCCACATAGGCACCATCTATAGGGCTGGGAGGGGGGTATAATGACCCTCTGTGGGGCTGGGAGGGGTGTATAGGGGATGAGAACCCCCACAGTGGCCCTCTATGGGGCTGGGAGGGGCATATAAGGACCCTCTGTGGGGCTGGGAGGGGTGTATAGGGGTCGAGAACCCCCATAGGGGCCCTCTATGGGGCTGGGAGGGGCGTGTAGGGGGCGAGAACCCACATAGGCACCATCTATAGGGCTGGGAGGGGGGTATAATGACCCTCTGTGGGGCTGGGAGGGGCATATAGGGGTCGACAACGCCCATAGGGGCCCTCTATGGGGCTGGGAGGGGCGTACAGGGGATGAGAACCCCCATAGGGGCCCTCTATGGGGCTGGGAGGGGTGTAGAGGGGCCCTCTATGGGGCTGGGAGGGGCGTGTAGGGGGCGAGAACCCACATAGGCACCATCTATAGGGCTGGGAGGGGGGTATAATGACCCTCTGTGGGGCTGGGAGGGGTGTATAGGGGATGAGAACCCCCACAGTGGCCCTCTATGGGGCTGGGAGGGGCATATAAGGACCCTCTGTGGGGCTGGGAGGGGTGTATAGGGGTCGAGAACCCCCATAGGGGCCCTCTATGGGGCTGGGAGGGGCGTGTAGGGGGCGAGAACCCACATAGGCACCATCTATAGGGCTGGGAGGGGGGTATAATGACCCTCTGTGGGGCTGGGAGGGGCATATAGGGGTCGACAACGCCCATAGGGGCCCTCTATGGGGCTGGGAGGGGTGTAGAGGGGCTCTCTATGGGGCTGGGAGGGGAGTGTAGGGGTCAACAACGCCCATAGGGGCCCTCTATAGGGCTGGGAGGGGAGTGTAGGGGCCGAGAACCCCCCTACAGGCCCTCTATGGGTCTAGGAGGGGCGTGTGGGGGTCGAGAACACCCATAGGGGCCCTATATGGGGCTGGGAGGAGGGTATAAAGACCCTCTGTGGGGCTGGGAGGGGCGTATAGGGGTCGACAACCCCCATAGGGGCCCTCTATGGGGCTGGGAGGGGCATATAGGGGCCAGGACGCCCATAGAGGCCCTCTATGGGTCTGGGAGGGGAGTGTAGGGGTCACAAACCCCCATAGGGGCCCTATATGGGGCTGGGAGGGGCGTATAGGGGTCGACAACCCCCATAGGGGCCCTCTATGGGGCTGGAAACATCATGTAAGACCCCTCTAGGAGCCCGATATGGGGCAGGGAGGGCGGTAGGAGGACCCTCATAGAGGCCCTCTAGGGGCCTGGGAGGGGCCTCTGGGGGGGTCACGATGTGCCCCACAGGGGCCCTCGATGGGGCGAGGCCGCTCGCTGAAGCCCCGCCCCCTGCCCCACAGCGTGAGGTCATCGGCGACGCTTCGGAGACGGCGCTGCTGAAGTTCGCCGAGGTGACGGTGGGGACGGTGGGGGAGGCGCGGGGACGGTTCCCCAAGGTGGCCGAGCTGCCCTTCAACTCCACCAACAAATTCCAGGTGGGGCGGGACCCACACGGCCGGGAAAGGGGGACCCACAAGTCCATGAGGGACCCACAAGTCCAGGAAGGGGACCCAGAACATCTGGGGTGGCCCCAAGCGTCCAAGAAGGACCTTGATGTTCATGAGGAACCCAAGTGTCCAAGGGGGATCCAAGTGTCCATGGGGGACCCACACGCCCGGGGGGGACCCACACATCCAGGAGGGACCCACATGTCTGGGAGGGACCCACAAGTCCAGGGAGGGGACGCAGAACATCTGGGGTGGCCCCAAGTGGCCAAGAAGGACCTTGATGTTCATGAGGAACCCAAGTGTCCAAGGGAGATCTAAGTGTCCATGGGGGACCCACACGCCCGGGGGGGACCCACACATCCAGGAGGGACCCACATGTCTGGGAGGGACCCACAAGTCCAGGAAGGGGACACAGAACATCTGGGGTGGCCCCAAGTGTCGAAGAGGGACCTTGATGTTCATGAGGAACCCAAGTGTCCAAGGGAGATCTAAGTGTCCATGGGGGACCCACACGCCCGGGGGGGACCCACACATCCAGGAGGGACCCACATGTCTGGGAGGGACCCACAAGTCCAGGAAGGGGACCCAGAACATCTGGGGTGGCCCCAAGTGGCCAAGAAGGACCTTGATGCTCATGAGGAACCCAAGTGTCCAAGGGGGATCCAAGTGTCCATGGGGGACCCACATGTCTGGGAGGGACCCACATGTCTCGTAGAGGGGACCCACAACTCCATGAGGGACCCACAAGTCCAGGAAGGGGACCCAGAACATCTGGGGTGGCCCCAAGTGGCCAAGAGGGACCTTGATGTTCATGAGGAACCCAAGTGTCCAAGGTGGCCCCCAGGTGGCCCAGGGGATCTAAGTGTCCATGGGGGACCCACATGTCTGGGAGGGACCCACATGTCTGGGAGGGACCCACATGTCTCGTAGAGGGGACCCACAACTCCATGAGGGACCCACAAGTCCAGGAAGGGGACCCAGAACATCTGGGGTGGCCCCAAGCGTCCAAGAAGGACCTTGATGTTCATGAGGAACCCAAGTGTCCCAGGGGGATCCAAGTGTCCATGGGGGACCCACATGTCTGGGAGGGACCCACATGTCTGGAAGAGGGGACCCACAAGTCCATGAGGGACCCACAAGTCCAGGAAGGGGACCCAGAACATCTGGGGTGGCCCCAAGCGGCCAAGAAGGACCTTGATGTTCATGAGGAACCCAAGTGTCCAAGGTGGCCCCCAGGTGGCCCGGGGGATCCGAGTGTCCATGGGGGACCCACATGTCTGGGAGGGACCCACACGTCCAGGAAGGGGACCCAGAACATCTGGGGTGGATCCAAGCGGCCAAGAAGGACCTTGACGTTCATGAAGGACCCAAGTGTCCAAGAGGGATCCAAGTGTCCAAGGTGGCCCCCAGGTGGCCCGGGGGATCCGAGTGTCCATGGGGGACCCGGGGGTCCAAGGGGGACCCAGGGGTCCAGGAAGGGGAGACCTGGGACACGTGGGGTGGCCCCAAGCGGCCGAGAAAGACCTCGACGTTCCCGAGGAACCCAAGCGCCCGAGGAGGACCCAGATCTCTGGAGGGCCCCCCAAGCCCACCGAGCAGCCCCCCGGGGATGTGGGGTGGAGCCAGGGATGTGGGGTGGAACCGAGCCCCCGTGTCCCCCCCCCCGGCAGCTGTCGGTGCACGAGGCGGGAGAGCGGCAGCTGCTGGTGCTGAAGGGCGCCCCCGAGCGGGTGCTGGAGCGTTGCAGCACGGTGCTGCTGAAGGGACAGGAGCTGGCCCTGGACGCCCAATGGCGGGAGGCCTTCGAGGGGGCCTACGCCGAGCTGGGGGGGCGCGGGGAGAGGGTGTTGGGTGAGTGGGGGTGGGGGCGGGGGGAGGGGGGAGACGGGGGAGGCGACGGGGATTGGAGGGGAGGTGGGGATGGAGGGACACCGTGGGGAGGTGGGGACGTGGGGATGGAGGGACACCATGGGGAGGTGGGGACGTGGGGATGGGGGGACATCATGGGGAGCTGGGGATGGGGGGACACCGTGGGGAGGTGGGGACGGGGGGATGGAGGGACACCATGGGGAGGTGGGGATGGGGGGACACCATGGGGCGGTGGGGACGGAGGGACATCATGGGGACATGGGGATGGGGGAACACCATGGGGCGGTGGGGACGTGGGGATGGAGGGACACCATGGGGAGGTGGGGATGGGGGGACACCATGGGGCGGTGGGGACGTGGGGATGGAGGGACACCATGGGGAGGTGGGGATGGAGGGACACCATGGGGCGGTGGGGACGTGGGGATGGAGGGACACCATGGGAAGGTGGGGATGGGGGGACACCATGGGGTGGTGGGGACGTGGGGATGGATGGAAGTTATGATGGGGACGTGGGGGTGGGGGGACACCATGGGGAGGTGGGGACATGGAGATGGATGGATGTTATGATGGGGACGTGGGGATGGGGGGACACCATGGGGAGATGGGGATGGGGGGACACCATGGGGTGGTGGGGACGTGGGGATGGATGGAAGTTATGATGGGGACGTGGGGGTGGGGGGACACCATGGGGAGGTGGGGATGGGGGGACACCATGGGGTGGTGGGGACGTGGGGATGGAGGGACACCATGGGGAGGTGGGGACATGGAGATGGATGGATGTTATGATGGGGACGTGGGGATGGGGGGACACCATGGGGAGGTGGGGATGGGGGGACATCATGAGGACACAGGGGACGTGGGGGACATGGGGATGGGGGGACACTATGGACACATGGGCATGGGGGGACACCATGGGGACATAGAGGACGTGGGGATGGAGGGACACCATGGGGAGATGGGGATGTGGGGGACGTGGGGATGGGGGGACACCATGGGGGGATGGGGACGTGGGGGACGTGGGGATGGGGGGACACCATGGGGGGATGGGGACATGGGGGACGTGGGGATGGGGGGACACTATGGAGACATGGGCATGCGGGGATACCATGGGGACATAGAGGACATGGGGATGGAGGGACGCCATGGGGACATGGGGATGGGGGGACACCATGGGGAGGTGGGAGACATGGGGATGGAGGGACACCATGGGGAGTTGGGGATGTGGGGAGGGGTGGACGTCATGATGGGGACCTGGAGATGGGGGGACACCATGGGGAGGTGGGGATGGGGGGACATCATGGGGACATCATGAGGACATGGGGGATGTGGGGATGGGGAGACACCATGGGGACATGGGGGACATGGGGATGGAGGGACACCATGGGGAGATGGGGACGTGGGGGACATGGGGATGGAGGGACACCATAGGGACATGGGCATGGGGGGACACCATGGGGACATAGAGGACGTGGGGATGGAGGGACGCCATGGGGAGATGGGGACGTGGGGATGGAGGGACACCATGGGGAGATGGGGAACGTGGGGATGGGGGGACACCATGGGGACATAGAGGATGTGGGGATGGAGGGACGCCATGGGGAGATGGGGACGTGGGGGACGTGGGGATGGGGGGACACCATGGGGAGATGGGGAGATCGCGGAGAGATGGGGACGTGGGGGACATGGAAGGACGTGGGATGGAGGACACGCGTCCCAATGTCACCCCCCGTCCCCCCCATGTCACCCCGTGTCCTCTCCCATCCTCCTCCTCCCCCCAGGGTTCTGCGCCCGCTGGCTGCCCGCGGGGACGGTGGCGGCGGGGACGGACCCCGAGGCGCTGCCGGAGGTGGCCGTGGGTCTCTGCTTCGCCGGGTTGGTCTCCATGATCGACCCCCCCAGGGCCACCGTCCCCCAGGCCGTCCTGAAGTGTCGCACGGCTGGCATCAGGGTGGGGGACACGGGGGACCGGGAGGGGACGCGGGGATGGGGGGACATCAGGGATGGGGGGACATCAAGGACATGGAGGGAGGTGGGGGGACGTGGGGCTGGGGGGACATCAAGGATGGGGGAGGCCATGGGGGGACGCAGGGGCTGGGGGGGACGTGGGGATGGGGGGACATCAAGGACATGGAGGGACATAGGGGGACACGGGGGGACATGGGGACATGGAGATTGGGGGGGATGTGGGGATGGGGGGACATCAAGGGGAGGTGGGGATGGGGGGATGGAGGGACACCATGGGGCAGGGGGGACGTGGGGATGGAGGGACACCATGGGGAGGTGGGGACATGAAGATTGGGGGGGGATGTGGGGATGGGGGGACATCAAGGACATGGAGGGACGTGGGGGGACATGGGGGGACGTGGGGCTGGGGGGACATCAAGGACGTGGAGGGACGTGGGGGGCCATGGGGATGGAGGACATCAAGGACATGGAAGGCCATGGGGGGACATGGAGACGGGGGGGGACATGGGGGTGGGGGGACATCAAGGACATGGAGGGACATGGGGGGACATGGAGGGACGTGGGGCTGGGGGGACATCAAGGACTTGGCAGGCCATGGGGGGACGTGGGGACATGGAGACTTGGGGGGGACATGGGGATGGGGGGACATCAAGGACATGGAGGGACGTGGGGGGACGTGGGGCTGGGGGGACATCAAGGATGGGGAAGGCCATGGGGGGACGCGGGGGCTGGGGGGGACGTGGGGCTGGGGGGACATCAAGGACATGGAGGGACATGGGGGGACACGGGGGGACATGGGGACATGGAGATTGGGGGGGATGTGGGGATGGGGGGACATCAAGGGGAGGTGGGGATGGGGGGACACCATGGGGCGGTGGGGAGGTGGGGATGGAGGGACACCATGGGGAGGTGGGGACATGAAGATTGGGGGGGGATGTGGGGATGGGGGGACATCAAGGACATGGAGGGACGTGGGGGGACATGGGGGGACGTGGGGATGGGGGGACATCAAGGACTTGGCAGGCCATGGGGGGACGTGGGGACATGGAGACTTGGGGGGGACGTGGGGATGGGGGGACATCAAGGCCGTGGAGAGATGTGGGGACATGGGGTGGACACGGGGCCACCAGGGACGTCAGGATGGGGGGACACCAAGACCTTGAAGGTCATGGGAGACCCCAGGGGCCCAGGAGGAACCCTCAGGTCCCCCCCAACGTCCCCCTTTGTCCCCAAGGTCATCATGGTGACCGGCGACCACCCCATCACGGCCAAGGCCATCGCGGCGGCCGTCGGCATCATCTCAGAGGGCAGCGAGACCCCCGAGGAGGTGGCAGCTCGTCTACGCGTCCCCCTGGAGCGGGTGGACCCCAGGTGGGACCTCGGTGGCCGGGAGGTGACCCAAGTGTCCTCCTGGGGGGACCCAGCTGTCCAGGTGGGGGTGACCTTGACCCTTCGGTGGCCCTTGGTGGCCACCACGACATCTTGGGTGATCCACCTCCATGGAGGTAGGGAGGACCCAGGTGGGACCTCGGTGACCAGGAGGTGACCCAAGTGGCCAGGAGGTGACCCAAGTGTCCTGGTGGGGACCCAAGTGTCCTCCTGGGGGGACCCAGGTGGCCGGGTGGGGGTGACCTTGACCCTTCGGTGGCCCTTGGTGGCCACCACGACGTCTTGGGTGATGCACCTCCATGGAGGTGGGGAGCGGGGAGGACCCGGGTGGGACATTGGTGGCCCAGAGGTGACCCAAGTGGCCCAGAGGTGACCCAAATGTCCTTGTGGGAGGACCCAGGTGTCCGGGTGGGGGTGACCTTGACCCTTCGGTGGCCCTTGGTGGCCACCACGACGTCTTGGGTGATCCACCTCCATGGAGGTGGGGAGGACCCAGGTGGGACCTCGGTGGCCGGGAGGTGACCCAAGTGGCCGGGAGGTGACCCAAGTGTCCTGGTGGGGACCCAAGTGTCCTCCTGGGGGGACCCAGGTGGCCGGGTGGGGGTGACCTTGACCCTTCGGTGGCCCTTGGTGGCCACCACCACGTCTTGGGTGATCCACCATCCACGGAGGTGGGGAGCGGGGAGGACCCGGGCGTCCGGGGTGGTGGGGTGACACCCCGGGTGTCCGATGTCCCCTCCCCAGGCAGGCGCGGGCGCGGGTGGTGACAGGGGCGGAGCTGGCGGCCATGACACCGGGGACCTTGGAAGGTCTCCTCCGCGCCCACCCCGAGATGGTCTTCGCCCGGACGTCACCTCAGCAGAAACTCGTCATCGTGGAGAGCTGCCAGCGGCTGGTGGGGACACTGGGGACACGGGGGGGGGGGGGGACACACTGGGGACACGCTGGTGGCATGGGGGACACAGGGACATTGGGGGACGTGGGGCACATGGGGACGTTGGGTGGCCTTGAGGATGCTGGGACAACCCAGAGTCCCTGTCCCCAAGATGCCACCATGATGGGGATGGTGATGGTCCCCATCTTCACCCCTCCGGTCCCCGTGTCCCCAAGGTGCCACCATGATGGGGATCGTGATGGTCCCTGTCCTCATCTCTATGGTCCCCATGTCCCCAAGGTGCCACCATGATGGGGACAGTCCCCACCTTCATCCCTATGGTCCCCGTGTCCCCAAGGTGCCACCATGATGGGGATGGTCCCCACCTTCATCCCTATGGTCCCCATGTCCCCAGGGTGCCACCATGATGGGGATGGTCCCCATCTTCATCCCTATGGTCCCCGTGTCCCCAAGGTGCCACCATGATGGGGATGGTCCCCATCTTCATCCCTATGGTCCCCGTGTCCCCAGGGTGCCACCATGATGGGAATGGGGATGTCCCCAAGGTGCCACCATGACAGGGATTTTGATGGTCCCCATCCTCATCCTGATGGTCCCCAAGGTGCCACCATGATGGGGATCCTGATGGTCCCCATCCTCATCCCTATGGTCCCCATGTCCCCAAGGTGCCACCATGATGGGGATCGTGATGGTCCCCATCCTCATCCCTATGGTCCCCGTGTCCCCAAGGTGCCACCATGATGGGCATCGTGATGGTCCCCACCTTCATCCTTATGGTCCCCATGTCCCCAGGGTGCCACCATGATGGGAATGGGGATGTCCCCAAGGTGCCACCATGACGGGGATTTTGATGGTCCCCATCCTCATTCTGATGGTCCCCAAGGTGCCACCATGATGGGGATCGTGATGGTCCCCGTCCTCATCTCTATGGTCTCCATGTCCCCAAGGTGCCACCATGATGGGGATGGTCCCCACCTTCATCCCTATGGTCCCCATGTCCCCAAGGTGCCACCATGATGGGGATGGTCCCCACCTTCATCCCTATGGTCCCCGTGTCCCCAGGGTGCCACCATGATGGGGATCGGGATGGTCCCCACCTTCATCCCTATGGTCCCCGTGTCCCCAAGGTGCCACCATGATGGGGATCGTGATGGTCCCCATCCTCATCTCTATGGTCCCCATGTCCCCAAGGTGCCACCATGATGGGGATCGGGATGGTCCCCACCTTCACCCTTATGGTCCCCGTGTCCCCAGGGTGCCACCATGATGGGGATGGGGATGTCCCCAAGGTGCCACCATGACAGGGATTTTGATGGTCCCCATCCTCATCCTGATGGTCCCCAAGGTGCCACCATGATGGGGATCGTGATGGTCCCCATCCTCATCCTTATGGTCCCCATGTCCCCAAGGTGCCACCATGATGGGGATGGTCCCCACCTTCATCCCTATGGTCCCCGTGTCCCCAAGGTGCCACCATGATGGGGATCGTGATGGTCCCCGTCCTCATCTCTATGGTCCCCATGTCCCCAAGGTGCCACCATGATGGGGATCGTGATGGTCCCTGTCCTCATCTCTATGGTCCCCATGTCCCCGAGGTGCCACCATGATGGGGACAGTCCCCACCTTCATCCCTATGGTCCCCGTGTCCCCAAGGTGCCACCATGATGGGGATGGTCCCCACCTTCATCCCTATGGTCCCCATGTCCCCAAGGTGCCACCATGATGGGGATGGTCCCCACCTTCATCCCTATGGTCCCCGTGTCCCCAGGGTGCCACCATGATGGGGATCGGGATGGTCCCCACCTTCATCCCTATGGTCCCCGTGTCCCCAAGGTGCCACCATGATGGGGATCGTGATGGTCCCCATCCTCATCTCTATGGTCCCCATGTCCCCAAGGTGCCACCATGATGGGGATGGTCCCCACCTTCACCCTTATGGTCCCCGTGTCCCCAGGGTGCCACCATGATGGGAATGGGGATGTCCCCAAGGTGCCACCATGACAGGGATTTTGATGGTCCCCATCCTCATCCTGATGGTCCCCAAGGTGCCACCATGATGGGGATCGTGATGGTCCCTGTCCTCATCCCTATGGTCACCATGTCCCCAAGGTGCCACCATGATGGGAATGGGGATGTCCCCAAGGTGCCACCATGACAGGGATTTTGATGGTCCCCATCCTCATCCTGATGGTCCCCAAGGTGCCACCATGATGGGGATTGTGATGGTCCCCATCCTCATCCCTATGGTCCCCATGTCCCCAAGGTGCCACCATGATGGGGATCGTGATGGTCCCCATCCTCATCTCTATGGTCCCCGTGTCCCCAAGGTGCCACCATGATGGGCATCGTGATGGTCCCCACCTTCATCCTTATGGTCCCCATGTCCCCAGGGTGCCACCATGATGGGAATGGGGATGTCCCGAAGGTGCCACCATGACAGGGATTTTGATGGTCCCCATCCTCATCCTGATGGTCCCCAAGGTGCCACCATGCTGGGGAAGGGGATGGTCCTCATCCCTCACCCCTCCGGTCCCCGTGTCCCCAGGGTGCCATCGTGGCGGTGACAGGGGACGGGGTGAACGACTCGCCGGCGCTGAAGAAGGCGGACATCGGGGTGGCCATGGGCATCGCCGGCTCCGACGCCGCCAAGAACGCGGCCGACATGATCCTCCTGGACGACAACTTCGCCTCCATCGTCACCGGCGTGGAGCAAGGTGGGGCTGGGGAGGGACAGCGGGTGGGGGGGAGGGTGGCGGGCGGTGACACGGGGCGACGTCACCTCGCGGACGTCGTCCCCGCCCTTCCCAGGCCGCTTGATCTTCGACAACCTGAAGAAGTCCATCGCCTACACCTTGACCAAGAACATCCCCGAGTTGACCCCGTACCTCATCTACATCACGGCCAGCATCCCCCTGCCCTTGGGCTGCATCACCATCCTCTTCATCGAGCTCTGCACCGACATCGTGAGTCGCCCGGACGCCTGGGTGCCCCCCACACCTGGGTGCCCCCCACACCTGGGTGCCCCCCATAACTGGGTGTCCATCAACTGGTCGTTGAGGTTCCTCACCCAGGAACCGGGGTTCTCCGTATGGAAGTTGAGGTTCTCCACCCAGAATCTGGGTGCCTCATCCGGGTGCCGGGGTCCTTCTTGGGTGCTGGGGTCCTTCCTGGTCACCTGGGTCCCCACCCGGACACCTGAGTCACCCCACACCTGGGTGTCCATCAACTGGTCGTTGAGGTTCCTCACCCAGGAACCGGGGTTCTCTGTATGGAAGTTGAGGTTCTCCACCCAGAATCTGGGTGCCTCACCCGGGTGCCAGGGTCCTTCTTGGGTGCTGGGGTCCCCACCCGGTCTCCTGGGTCACCCGCACGCTCGGGTCCACAGTTCCCTTCGGTCTCCTTGGCCTACGAGAGGGCGGAGAGTGACATCATGCACCTGAAACCCCGCAACCCGCGACGCGACCGATTGGTCAACGAACCTTTGGCGGCTTATTCCTACTTCCAGATCGGTAGGACCCGGACGCCGGGGTCACCATCGTCGTGTCCCCCCCGGGTGGGGAGTGGGGGGTGGGGGGCCCAGGTGTTGAGGTCACCCTTGGGGAGACCCCAGACACCTGCGTCCGTGGGTGCCTGGTTGCCCGGACACGTCGGTCCATGGGTCCTTGGCCACCAGGATGCCTGGGTCCATGGGTCTCTGGCCACCTGGGTCCATGGGTCCCTGGCCACGTGGGTCTCTGGCCACCCAGACACCTGGATCCGTGGGTCCCTGGCCACCTGGGTCCCCCGGTCTCTGGTCACCCAGACACAGTGGTCCATGGGTGCCTGGCCACCTGGGTTTATGGGTCCTTGGCCACCCGGGTCCATGGCCACCTGGACATCTGGGTCCATGGGTCCCTGGACATCTGGACACCTGGATCCGTGGGTCCCTGGCCACCTGGGTCCCCCAGTCCCTGGTCACCCAGACACAGTGGTCCATGGGTCCCTGGCCACCTGGGTCTGTGGGTCCCTGGCCACCCGGGTTTATGGGTCCCTGGCCACCCGGGTCCATGGCCACCCGGACATCTGGGTCCACGGGTCCCTGGCCACCCGGGTTTATGGGTCCCTGGCCACCCAGGTCCATGGCCACCTGGACATCTGGGTCCATGGGTCCCTGGCCACCCGGACTCCTGAGTCCCTTGGTCCCTGGGCATCCGGCCACCTGGGTCTGTGGGTCCCTGGCCACCCGGACTCCTGAGTCCCTTGGTCCCTGGGCATCTGGCCACCTGGGTCTGTGGGTCCCTGGCCACCCAGACACCTGGGTCCCTGGTCACCCAGACTTCTGAGTCCCTTGGTCCCTGGCCACCCAGACTCCTGGGTCCATGGGTCCCTGGCTACCTGGGCCCATGGGTGCCTGAGGCCCTGGCCACCTGGGTCCCTGGCCACCCAGACACCTGGGCACCTTGGTCCGTGGCCACCCAGACATGTCAGTCCATGGGTCTGTGGCCACCGAGACACATGGGTCCATGGCTCCCTGGCCACCCGGGTCCATGGGTGCCTGAGGCCCTGGCCACCTGTGTCGGTGGCCACCTGGGTCCATGGGTCCCTGGCCACCTGGGTTTATGGGTCCCTGGCCACCCGGGTCCATGGCCACCTGCACATCTGGGTCCATGGGTCCCTGGTCACCTGGGTCTATGGGTCCCTAGCCACCCGGGTCCATGGCCACCTGAACATCTGGGTCCATGGGTCCCTGGCCACCTGTGTTTATGGGTCCCTGGCCACCTGGGTCCATGGCCACCTGGACATCTGGGTCCATGGGTCCCTGGCCACCTGGGTCCATGGGTCCCTGGCCACCCGGGTCCATGGCCACCTGCACATCTGGGTCCATGGGTCCCTGGCCACCTGGGTCTATGGGTCCCTAGCCACCCGGGTCCATGGCCACCTGAACATCTGGGTCCATGGGTCCCTGGCCACCTGGGTTTATGGGTCCCTAGCCACCTGGGTCCATGGCCACCTGAACATCTAGGTCCATGGGTCCCTGGCCACCTGGGTTTATGGGTCCTTGGCCACCCGGGTCCATGGCCACCCGGACTCCTGGGTCCATGGGTCCCTGGGCATCCGGCCACCTGGGTCTGTGGGTCCCTGGCCACACAGGTCTGTGGGTCCCTGGCCATCCAGACTTCTGAGTCCCTTGGTCCCTGGCCACCCGGACTCCTGGGTCCATGGGTCCCTGGCTACCTGGGCCCATGGGTGCCTGAGGCCCTGGCCACCTGGGTCCCTGGCCACCCAGACACCTGGGCGCCTTGGTCCGTGGCCACCCAGACATGTGAGTCCGTGGGTCTGTGGCCACCCGGACACATGGGTCCATGGGTGACTGGCCATCTGGGTCCACAGCTCCCTGGCCACCCGGGTCCATGGGTGCCTGAGGCCCTGGCCACCTGGGTTCCTGGCCACCCATGTCCATGGGTCCCTGGCCACCCAGACACCTGGGCGCCTTGGTCCGTGGCCACCTGGACATGTGAGTCCGTGGGTCTGTGGCCACCCGGGTCCATGGGTCCATGGCTCCCTGGCCACCCGGGTCCATGGGTGCCTGAGGCCCTGGCCACATGTGTCGGTGGCCACCTGGGTCCATGGGTGCCTGAGGCCCTGGCCACATGTGTCGGTGGCCACCTGGGTCCATGGGTCCCTGGCCACCTGGGTTTATGGGTCCCTGGCCACCCGGGTCCATGGCCACCTGGACATCTGGGTCCATGGGTCCCTGGCCACCCGGACTCCTGAGTCCCTTTGTCCCTGGGCATCCGGCCACCTGGGTCTGTGGGTCCCTGGCCACCCGGGTCCATGGCCACCTGCACATCTGGGTCCATGGGTCCCTGGGTGCCTGCGGCCTTGGCCCCCTGTGTCGGTGGCCACCTGGGTCCATGGGTCCCTGGCCACCTGGGTTTATGGGTCCCTGGCCACCTAGGTCCATGGCCACCTGAACATCTGGGTCCATGGGTCCCTGGCCACCCGGACTCCTGAGTCCCTTTGTCCCTGGGCATCTGGCCACCCGGGTCCATGGCCACCTGAACATCTGGGTCCATGGGTCCCTGGCCACCTGGGTTTATGGGTCCCTAGCCACCCAGGTCCATGGCCACCTGAACATCTGGGTCCATGGGTCCCTGGCCACCTGGGTTTATGGGTCCTTGGCCACCCGGGTCCATGGCCACCCGGACTCCTGGGTCCATGGGTCCCTGGGCATCCGGACACCTGGGTCTGTGGGTCCCTGGCCACCCAGACTTCTGAGTCCCTTGGTCCCTGGCCACCCGGACTCCTGAGTCCCTTGGTCCCTGGGCATCTGGCCACCTGGGTCCATGGGTCCCTGGCCACCCAGGTCCATGGCCACCTGAACATCTGGGTCCATTGGTCCCTGGCCACCTGGGTCTATGGGTCCCTAGCCACCTGGGTCCATGGCCACCTGAACATCTGGGCCCACGGCTCCCTGGGTGCCTGCGGCCTTGGCCCCCTGTGTCGGTGGCCACCTGGGTCGGCGGGCGCCCGGCCACCAGCCCCCATCCCCCCCCCCTCTCCCCGCCCTCCCCAGGTGCCATCCAGTCCTTCGCCGGCTTCACCGACTACTTCGTGGCCATGGCGCAGGAGGGCTGGTGGCCCCTGCTCTGCCTGGGGCTGCGGCCCCGCTGGGAGGACGCCCACGAGCAGGAGCTGCAGGACAGCTACGGCCAGCAATGGGTACGCCCGGCCCCCCCCGCCCCCGCAGCCCCTATAGATCTATAGGTGGTCCCTGTGCCCCCCACCCCGGGGGGGCCTCGCTGACCTCGACGTGTGTGTGTCCGTGTGTCCCCCCCCCGGCCCCGCAGACCTTCGGGCAGCGCCGGTACCAGCAGTTCACCTGTTACACCGTCTTCTTCATCAGCATCGAGATGTGCCAGATCGCCGACGTCCTCATCCGCAAGACCCGGCGCCTCTCCCTCTTCCAGCAGGGCCTCTTCCGGTGCCTACGGGGGCTATAGGGCCTCTTCCGGTGCCTACGGGGGCTATAGGGGCTATAGGGGCTCTTCCGGTGCCTACGGGGGCTATAGGGGCTACAGGGGCTCTTCCGGTGCCTACGGGGGCTATAGGGGCTCTTCCGGTGCCTACGGGGGCTATAGGGGCTATAGGGGCTCTTCCAGTGCCTACGGCGGCTATAGGGGCTATAGGGCCTCTTCCGGTGCCTACGGGGGCTATAGGGGCTACAGGGGCTCTTCTGGTGCCTACGGGGGCTATAGGGGCTACAGGGGCTCTTCCGGTGCCTACAGGGGCTATAGGGGCTCTTCCGGTGCCTACGGGGGCTATAGGGGCTATAGGGGCTCTTCCAGTGCCTACGGCGGCTATAGGGGCTATAGGGCCTCTTCCGGTGCCTACGGGGGCTATAGGGGCTACAGGGGCTCTTCTGGTGCCTACGGGGGCTATAGGGGCTACAGGGGCTCTTCCGGTGCCTACGGGGGCTATAGGGGCTATAGGGGCTCTTCCAGTGCCTACGGCAGCTATAGGGGCTATAGGGGCTCTTCCGGTGCCTACGGGGGCTATAGGGGCTATAGGGCTCTTCCGGTGCCTACAGGGGCTATAGGGGCCCTTCCAGTGCCTACGGGGGCTATAGGGGCCCTTTGGGTGCCCACAGGGGCTATAGGGGCCCTTCCAGTGCCTACGGGGGCTATAGGGGCCTCTTCCGGTGCCTAGAGGGGCTATAGGGGCTATAGGGGCCCTTCCAGTGCCTACGGGGGCTATAGGGGCCCTTCCAGTGCCGACAGGGGCTATAGGGGCTCTTCCGGTGCCTACGGGGGCTATAGGGCCTCTTCCGGTGCCTATGGGGGCTATAGGGGCTATAGGGGCTCTTCCGGTGCCTACGGGGCCTATAGGGGCTATAGGGGCCTCTTCCGGTGCCTACGGGGCCTATAGGGGCTATAGGGGCCTCTTCTGATGCCTACGGGGGCTATAGGGGCTCTTCCGGTGCCTACGGGGGCTATAGGGGCTCTTCCAGTGCCTACGGGGGCTATAGGGGCTATAGGGGCTCTTCCAGTGCCTACGGGGGCTATAGGGGCTACAGGGCCTCTTCCGGTGCCTACGGGGGCTATAGGGGCTATAGGGCCTCTTCCGGTGCCTACGGGGGCTATAGGGGCTATAGGGGCTCTTCCGGTGCCTACGGGGGCTATAGGGGCTATAGGGGCTCTTCCGGTGCCTACGGGGGCTATAGGGGCTACAGGGGCTCTTCCGGTGCCTACAGGGGCTATAGGGGCTATAGGGGCTCTTCCGGTGCCTACGGGGGCTATAGGGGCTATAGGGGCCTCTTCCGGTGCCTACGGGGGCTATAGGGGCTACAGGGGCCCTTCCGGTGCCTACGGGGGCTATAGGGGCTATAGGGACTATAGGGGCCTCTTCAGGTGCCTACAGGGGCTATAGGGGCTACAGGGCCTCTTCCGGTGCCTACGGGGGCTATAGGGGCTACAGGGGCTCTTCCGGTGCCTACGGGGGCTATAGGGGCTCTTCCGGTGCCTACGGGGGCTATAGGGGCTACAGGGGCTCTTCCGGTGCCTACGGGGGCTATAGGGGCCCTTCCAGTGCCGACAGGGGCTATAGGGGCTCTTGTGGTGCCTACAGGGGCTATAGGGGCCCTTCCGGTGCCTACGGGGGCTATAGGGGCCCTTTGGGTGCCTACGGGGGCTATAGGGGCTCTTGCGGTGCCTACACGGGCTATAGAGGCCCTTCCGGTACCTACGGGGGCTATAGGGGCCTCTTCCAGTGCCTACGGGGGCTATAGGGGCCCTTTGGGTGCCCACGGGGGCTATAGGGGCTCTTGTGGTGCCTACGGGGGCTATAGAGGCTCTTCCAATGCCTATGGGGGCTATAGGGGCTCTTACGGTGCCTACAGGGGCTATAGGGGCCCTTCTGGTGACTACGGGGGCTATAAGGGCCTCTTCCAGTGCCTATGGGGCTATAGGGGCTATAGGGGCTCTTCCGGTGCCTACGGGGCCTATAGGGGCTATAGGGGCTCTTCCGGTGCCTACGGGGGCTATAGGGGCTATAGGGGCTCTTCCGGTGCCTACAGGGGCTATAGGGGCCCTTCCGGTGCCTACGGGGGCTATAGGGGCTCTTCCGGTGCCTACAGAGGCTATAGGGCCTATAGGGCCTCTTCCGGTGCCTACAGGGGCTATAGGGGCTATAGGGGCCTCTTCCGGTGCCTACGGGGTCTATAGGGGCTCTTCCGGTGCCTACGGGGGCTATAGGGGCCTCTTCCGGTGCCTACGGAGGCTATAGGGGCTATAGGGGCCCTTCTGGTGCCTACGGGGGCTATAGGGGCTACAGGGGCTCTTCCGGTGCCTACGGGGGCTATAGGGGCTCTTCCGGTGCCTACGGGGGCTATAGGGGCTACAGGGGCTCTTCCGGTGCCTACGGGGGCTATAGGGGCTATAGGGGCCCTTCCGGTGCCTACGGGGGCTATAGGGGCTATAGGGGCCCTTCCGGTGCCTACGGGGGCTATAGGGGCTACAGGGGCCCTTCCGGTGCCTACGGGGGCTATAGGGGCTATAGGGGCCCTTCCGGTGCCTACGGGGGCTATAGGGGCTATAGGGGCCCTTCCGGTGCCTATGGGGGCTATAGGGGCTATAGGGCCTCTTCCGGTGCCTACAGGGGCTATAGGGGCTATAGGGGCCTCTTCCGGTGCCTACGGGGTCTATAGGGGCTCTTCCGGTGCCTACGGGGGCTATAGGGGCCTCTTCCGGTGCCTACGGAGGCTATAGGGGCTATAGGGGCCCTTCTGGTGCCTACGGGGGCTATAGGGGCTACAGGGGCTCTTCCGGTGCCTACGGGGGCTATAGGGGCTCTTCCGGTGCCTACGGGGGCTATAGGGGCTACAGGGGCTCTTCCGGTGCCTACGGGGGCTATAGGGGCTATAGGGGCCCTTCCGGTGCCTACGGGGGCTATAGGGGCTATAGGGGCCCTTCCGGTGCCTATGGGGGCTATAGGGGCTATAGGGGCTCTTCCGGTGCCTACGGGGGCTATAGGGGCTCTTGTGGTGCCTACAGGGGCTATAGGGGCCCTTCCGGTGCCTACGGGGGCTATAGGGGCCCTTTGGGTGCCTACGGGGGCTATAGGGGCTCTTGCGGTGCCTACACGGGCTATAGAGGCCCTTCCGGTACCTACGGGGGCTATAGGGGCCTCTTCCAGTGCCTACGGGGGCTATAGGGGCCCTTTGGGTGCCCACGGGGGCTATAGGGGCTCTTGTGGTGCCTACGGGGGCTATAGAGGCTCTTCCAATGCCTATGGGGGCTATAGGGGCTCTTACGGTGCCTACAGGGGCTATAGGGGCCCTTCTGGTGACTACGGGGGCTATAAGGGCCTCTTCCAGTGCCTATGGGGCTATAGGGGCTATAGGGGCTCTTCCGGTGCCTACGGGGCCTATAGGGGCTATAGGGGCTCTTCCGGTGCCTACGGGGGCTATAGGGGCTATAGGGGCTCTTCCGGTGCCTACAGGGGCTATAGGGGCCCTTCCGGTGCCTACGGGGGCTATAGGGGCTCTTCCGGTGCCTACAGAGGCTATAGGGCCTATAGGGCCTCTTCCGGTGCCTACAGGGGCTATAGGGGCTATAGGGGCCTCTTCCGGTGCCTACGGGGTCTATAGGGGCTCTTCCGGTGCCTACGGGGGCTATAGGGGCCTCTTCCGGTGCCTACGGAGGCTATAGGGGCTATAGGGGCCCTTCTGGTGCCTACGGGGGCTATAGGGGCTACAGGGGCTCTTCCGGTGCCTACGGGGGCTATAGGGGCTCTTCCGGTGCCTACGGGGGCTATAGGGGCTACAGGGGCTCTTCCGGTGCCTACGGGGGCTATAGGGGCTATAGGGGCCCTTCCGGTGCCTACGGGGGCTATAGGGGCTATAGGGGCCCTTCCGGTGCCTACGGGGGCTATAGGGGCTACAGGGGCCCTTCCGGTGCCTACGGGGGCTATAGGGGCTATAGGGGCCCTTCCGGTGCCTACGGGGGCTATAGGGGCTATAGGGGCCCTTCCGGTGCCTATGGGGGCTATAGGGGCTATAGGGCCTCTTCCGGTGCCTACAGGGGCTATAGGGGCTATAGGGGCCTCTTCCGGTGCCTACGGGGTCTATAGGGGCTCTTCCGGTGCCTACGGGGGCTATAGGGGCCTCTTCCGGTGCCTACGGAGGCTATAGGGGCTATAGGGGCCCTTCTGGTGCCTACGGGGGCTATAGGGGCTACAGGGGCTCTTCCGGTGCCTACGGGGGCTATAGGGGCTCTTCCGGTGCCTACGGGGGCTATAGGGGCTACAGGGGCTCTTCCGGTGCCTACGGGGGCTATAGGGGCTATAGGGGCCCTTCCGGTGCCTACGGGGGCTATAGGGGCTATAGGGGCCCTTCCGGTGCCTATGGGGGCTATAGGGGCTATAGGGGCTCTTCCGGTGCCTACGGGGGCTATAGGGGCTCTTGTGGTGCCTACAGGGGCTATAGGGGCCCTTCCGGTGCCTACGGGGGCTATAGGGGCCCTTTGGGTGCCTACGGGGGCTATAGGGGCTCTTGCGGTGCCTACACGGGCTATAGAGGCCCTTCCGGTACCTACGGGGGCTATAGGGGCCTCTTCCAGTGCCTACGGGGGCTATAGGGGCCCTTTGGGTGCCCACGGGGGCTATAGGGGCTCTTGTGGTGCCTACGGGGGCTATAGAGGCTCTTCCAATGCCTATGGGGGCTATAGGGGCTCTTACGGTGCCTACAGGGGCTATAGGGGCCCTTCTGGTGACTACGGGGGCTATAAGGGCCTCTTCCAGTGCCTATGGGGCTATAGGGGCTATAGGGGCTCTTCCGGTGCCTACGGGGCCTATAGGGGCTATAGGGGCTCTTCCGGTGCCTACGGGGGCTATAGGGGCTATAGGGGCTCTTCCGGTGCCTACAGGGGCTATAGGGGCCCTTCCGGTGCCTACGGGGGCTATAGGGGGCTCTTCCGGTGCCTACAGAGGCTATAGGGCCTATAGGGCCTCTTCCGGTGCCTACAGGGGCTATAGGGGCTATAGGGGCCTCTTCCGGTGCCTACGGGGTCTATAGGGGCTCTTCCGGTGCCTACGGGGGCTATAGGGGCCTCTTCCGGTGGCCTACGGAGGCTATAGGGGCTATAGGGGCCCTTCTGGTGCCTACGGGGGCTATAGGGGCTACAGGGGCTCTTCCGGTGCCTACGGGGGCTATAGGGGCTCTTCCGGTGCCTACGGGGGCTATAGGGGCTACAGGGGCTCTTCCGGTGCCTACGGGGGCTATAGGGGCTATAGGGGCCCTTCCGGTGCCTACGGGGGCTATAGGGGCTATAGGGGCCCCTTCCGGTGCCTACGGGGGCTATAGGGGCTACAGGGGCCCTTCCGGTGCCTACGGGGGCTATAGGGGCTATAGGGGCCCCTTCCGGTGCCTACGGGGGCTATAGGGGCTATAGGGGCCCTTCCGGTGCCTATGGGGGCTATAGGGGCTATAGGGCCTCTTCCGGTGCCTACAGGGGCTATAGGGGCTATAGGGGCCTCTTCCGGTGCCTACGGGGTCTATAGGGGCTCTTCCGGTGCCTACGGGGGCTATAGGGGCCTCTTCCGGTGCCTACGGAGGCTATAGGGGCTATAGGGGCCCTTCTGGTGCCTACGGGGGCTATAGGGGCTACAGGGGCTCTTCCGGTGCCTACGGGGGGCTATAGGGGCTCTTCCGGTGCCTACGGGGGCTATAGGGGCTACAGGGGCTCTTCCGGTGCCTACGGGGGCTATAGGGGCTATAGGGGCCCTTCCGGTGCCTACGGGGGCTATAGGGGGCTATAGGGGCCCTTCCGGTGCCTATGGGGGCTATAGGGGCTATAGGGGCTCTTCCGGTGCCTACGGGGGCTATAGGGGTATAGGGGCCTCTTCCGGTGCCTACAGGGGCTATAGGGGCTATAGGGGCTCTTCCGGTGCCTACGGGGGCTATACGGGCTATAGGGGCCTCTTCCGGTGCCTATGGGGGCTATGGGGGCTATAGGGGCTCTTCCGGTGCCTACGGGGGCTATAGGGGCTATAGGGCCTCTTCCGGTGCCTACGGGGGCTATAGGGGCTATAGGGGCTCTTCCAGTGCCTATGGGGGCTATAGGGACTATAGGGGCTCTTCCGGTGCCTACGGGGGCTATAGGGGCTATAGAGGCCCTTCCGGTGCCTACGGGGTCTACAGGGGCTATAGGGGCTCTTCCGGTGCCTACGGGGGCTATAGGGTCTATAAGGCCTCTTCCGGTGCCTACGGGGTCTACAGGGGCTATAGGGGCTCTTCCGGTGCCTACGGGGGCTATAGGGGCTATAGGGCCTCTTCCGGTGCCTACGGGGGCTATAGGGGCTCTGTCGGTGCCTATGGGGTCAGAGGGGCTATGGGGCTCTCTGGAGCCTGGGGGGGCTATAGGTGCCCGTGGGGCGCTCCGTCTCCCCGCAGGAACCGGATCCTGGTGATCGCCATCGTCTTCCAGGTCTCCATCGGCTGCTTCCTCTGCTACTGCCCCGGGATGCCCAACGTCTTCAACTTCATGCCCATCCGGTGGGGCCGGAGCCCCGGCTGCCCCCCCCGACCCCCTCCCGGACCCCCGGGAGCCCCCCAGACGCCTGGGTCCCCCCCCGACCCCCCTCCCGGAACCCCGGGAGCCCCCCAGACGCCTGGGTCCCCCCCCGACCCCCTTCCCGGGCACCTGGGTCCCCTCCTGATCCCATTCCCAGACCCCTGGGTCCCCCCCCGGACACCTGGGTCCCCTCCCGACCCCATTCCCAGACACCGTGTCCCCTCCCGACCCCCTTCCTGGACCCCTGGGTGCCCCCCCCAGAGCCTGGGTCCCCTCCTGATCCCATTCCCAGACCCCTTGGTCCCCTCCTGATCCCATTCCCAGACACTGGGTCCCCTTCCCGGACCCCTGGGTTCCCTCCCGACCCCATTCCCGGACACCGTGTCCCCTCCCAACCCCATTCCCAGACCCCTGGGTGCCCCCCAGAGCCTGGGTCCCCTCCCAACCCCATTCCTGGACACCTGGGCCCTCTCCTGATCCCATTCCCAGACACTGGGTCCCCTTCCCAGACCCCGTTCCTGGACCCCTGGGTGCCCCCCCGGAGCCTGGGGCCCCTCCTGATCCCATTCCCAGACCCCTGGGTCCCGTCCCGACCCTCTTCCCGGGCACCTGGGTCCCCTCCCAACCCCATTCCCAGGCACTGGGTCCCCTTCCCGGACACCGTGTCCCCCCCCGACCCCCTTCCCAGACCCCTGGGTGCCCCCCAGACACCTGGGTCCCCTCCTGACCCCATTCCCAGCCACTGGGTCCCCTTCCCAGACCCCATTCCCAGACCCCTGGGTCCCCCCCCGGACACCTGGGTCCCATCCCGACCCCCTTCCCAGACCCCTGGGTGTCCCCCACACACCTGGGTCCCCTCCTGACCCCATTCCCAGACCCCTGGGTCCCCATTCCCAGGACACTGGGTCCCCTTCCCAGACACCGTGTCCCCTTCCCGACCCCCTTCCCAGACCCCTGGGTGCCCCCCAGACCCCTGGGCCCCCTCCTGACCCCATTCCCAGACCCCTGGGTCCCCCCCCTTGGACACCTGGGTCCCCTCCCGACCCCATTCCCGGACACCTTGTCCCTTCCCGACCCCCTTCCCGGACCCCTGGGTGCCCCCCAGACACCTGGGTCCCCTCCCAACCCCATTCCCAGACACTGGGTCCCCTTCCCGGACCCCTGGGTCCCATCCCGACCCCCTTCCCAGACCCCTGGGTCCCCCCCCGGACACCTGGGTCCCCTCCCGACCCCATTCCCAGATCCCTGGGTCCCCTTCCCGGACACCTTGTCCCTTCCCAACCCCCTTCCCAGACCCCTGGGTGCCCCCCAGACGCCTGGGTCCCCTCCTGATCCCATTCCCAGACACTGGGTCCCCTTCCCGGACCCCTGGGTTCCCTCCCGACCCCATTCCCGGACACCGTGTCCCCTCCCAACCCCATTCCCAGACCCCTGGGTGCCCCCCAGACCCCTGGGTCCCCTCCTGACCCCATTCCCAGACCCCTGGGTCCCCCCCCTTGGACACCTGGGTCCCCTCCCAACCCCATTCCCGGACCCCCGGGAGCCCATTCCCGGACCCCCGGATGCCCTGACCGTGTCCATCGCCCCCCCCCGGGGCCTCTTCCCCCCCCCCCCCCCCCAGGTTCCAGTGGTGGTTGGTGCCGATGCCCTTCGGCCTCCTCATCCTCGTCTACGACGAGATTCGTAAACTGGGAGTGCGGAGACACCCGGGAAGTGAGTGGCCGGGTCGGGACACCGGGGTGACCCCCCCCCCCCCAACCCCCCCGCCCCCCAACCCCCCCCCCCCCGCCCCCCCCTCACCCCTCTGTGTCTTTCCCCCCCCCTCCAGGTTGGTGGGACCGAGAGCTCTACTACTGAGACCGACGTTGTGCCCCAGATGCCCGGGGGGGGGCCCGCCCCCCAAAATATCTGGGTCGTGGGCCCCCCCCCCCCCCCCCCAAACTCCTGGGTCTGCACCCCCCACCCCCACCCCACCCCCCCCCGCCAGATACCTGGGTCCCTCCCAAATACCTGGGTCCCTTCCTGGACACCTGAGCCCCCCCCCCCCCCTCCAAATACCTTGGGGGACCCCCCCCTCCAACATCTCCCCCCCCCCCCCAACATCTCCCCCCCCCCCTCGAACATCTCCCCCCCCCCCCAACATCTCCCCCCCCCTCAAATACCTGGTTCCCTTCTTGGACACCTGCCCCCCCCCCCCCCTCCCCGTGTCAAATAACTTGGGGACTCCCCCTCCCCCCCCCGAACATCTGCCCCCCCCCCCAAACTCTTGGGTCCCCCCCAACACCTGGGTGTCATTCCCCCCCCGCCCCCCCCCCCCCAAATACCTGGTTCCCCCACCCCAACCCCCCCCCGCCAAATACCTGGGTCCCTCCCCGAATGCCTGGCACCCCCCCCCCAACACCTTGGGCCCTTCCTGGACACCTGGGGGCACCCCCCCCCCCCCCAAAATATCTGCCCCTCCTCCTCCCCCCACCCCCGCCCCCCCCCCCAAATACCTGGGCCCAATAAAACACCGGGAGCCCCTCGGTTTGCGCCGAGTCCGTGACCCGTTCATTCAGGGGGGGGGCAGGAGGGGGACGAGCAGCCGCAGGGCCCCCAGCCCCAGCGCCGCCGCCCCCAGCGCCCGCAGCCCCAGCGCCCCCCAGGGCCCCAGCCCCAGCGCCTGCCCCGCCCACCTGGGGAGAGGAGGGGCGGGGCTTCAGGCGGACACGCCCACCAACAAGCCACGCCCATCGGAAAAGCCACGGGGGGGGGGGGGACACCCCCCTCCCCCCCCCCCCCCCAAAACCTCCCCGTTAAGGCTTTATGCTGCAGGCGCCAAGCCCCGCCCCCTCCGCAAAGCCACGCCCCCTCCGCAAGCCACGCCCCCTCCACAAAGCCACGCCCCCCTCGCCCTTTATTGTTGC